>NC_056743.1:1012047408-1012172408 GCF_019279795.1 Protopterus annectens | reverse complement strand
GTCCCATCCCCCCCCTGATAAAAGGCCTAGGCAGGATACAGACTATGATTCCTCTGACCAGGTTTCCATTTCCTCAGATTTCTCTTCAGACCAGGGATACTCTCTACCCCCCCCTATGAGGACTCTGATGCTGAATAGTCTATCCCTTCAGCCTCTCCTCCTGAGGATTACTCTTTTGGGGAAACTTTACATACGATGAGGGAGCATTTTCATTGGGAGAGCCAGGATTATTCTGAATCCAAGAAAAGGCTCAGAGATTTTCTTTTATTGCCTCAGCACAGGCCCCTAGCTATCCCACCTGTGTTAGATGTTGTGGATGATGTGTTCTCTGAGTCTAGTTTAACGCCTAATTCTTTGCCCCCAGCACCAGTAAAGCCAGATAGGTACTATAGAGTCCCTGACTCTCACAAATTTCTTTATAAAAACCCTGCTGCTGACCCAGAAAGGATTTCCCAGGGTCCCAAAGGGGTTAAGGCTTCCACTGCTAAAAATCCAGTTCCCTCGGACAGGGATTCTAGAGCATCAGATAGATGGGGGAAGAAAGTTTACACTAATGCAACTTTAGCAGTAAGGGCCTTAAATTGCCAGTTCCACACGCTCAAATACCAGCAATATTTAATGTCTTTGTTAAAACAGAAAATGAATACTAGCTCAGAAGGTCCTGATTATAAGGAAATGCAGGATTTATTGCATGCAGTGGAACAAATAGGAAAACATACCCTGCAACGTGGTTTTGATTCATTAGAGGCTTCTTGTAGAGCCGCAGTTACAGGATCTGTGATTCGAAGGCATGCTTGGTTAAAAGAACAAAGTTTACATAATCACGGTAAGGCAAAATTACTGGATGCTCCTTTACAGCATGACATCTTGTTTGGTGTTAAGGCTGAAGAGGTATTAAAGAAAATGGAGGATAAAGCAAAATCTATGCAGACAGTGAAAGATTTCTTACAGGTACAGCCTCCTAGATTTAGCAGAAATTGGCCTTCAAAAAATTGGTCCTTTCCAGTGTCAGACAGACCACAAAGAGGCAGATACAGACGCCCAAGAGGCAGATCTCAGCCCCAAGGCTCTTACAGACCACGACAGTGGGGTGCTTCAACCCCAATAGAAGGAGAAGACAAGTCACAACCTTATAGGAAGCAGTTCCAATGACTTCCCCTTTCAAATGCCAAGCACTTACCTTTTGGCAGCTCCCTTAGGGGGGAAACTAGCACTTTTTCCACAAAATTGGCATACAATCACCCAAGACAAATGGGTACTGAATATTGTGTCTCAAGGTTACAGGTTCCACTTTCACACACTACCAAGGCCGAAAGGAATGCCAGACCTGGCACAAAAACAATGGGCAGAGGCACAAAAACAAATTGCAACCCTCATGGACATGAGTGCTATTCAAAATGTTCCGCAACAGGAACAAGGACAAGGATTTTACTCAAGACTTTTCTTGGTCCCCAGAAAGGACAAAGCTTGGAGACCTATACTGGACCTGTCCATTCTAAATACTTACCTGGACATTCCGAAATTCAAAATGTTGACTCTACAGCAACTTCTTCCCATGCTGGGCAAGAAGGCTTGGCTGGTTACTTTGGACCTCAAAGAGGCATACCTGCATGTCCCTGTCAGACAAAATTGCAGAAGATACCACAGATTTATAGCTGGCACAAAGCATTACCAATTCTCTGCACTGACTTTTGGATTATCTACTGTGCCCAGGGTCTTCACAGAATGCCTGGCACCAGTGATTGCATTTTGCAGACAAAAAGGAATTCAAATATATCCTTACTTGGACGACTGCCTTATTCAAGCAGAGAGCAAGGGCATTCTACTAAAGCATCTGGCATATGTAAAAGATTGCTAATGGGCCTAGGGTAAACAATAAACGGAAAGAAGTCAAAACTAGTGCCCTCACAAGACATAATATTGCTGGGTGCAAGCTTAAATACAACTGCCCAGATGGCTTATCTCACGCCAGACAAGCAGAGACAACTGACTCAGTATTTTCATTTGATGGCAACAAAAATCCAACTCCCTGCAAGAAAAATTCTGCAGGCCTTGGGGTTCATGGCATCCTACATACTACTAATACCATATGCCAGACTGCATATGAGGAAGTTACAATGGTACCTAAAAAGTGTTGTGACTCAACACTGTCGCAGTTTGGAACCAATAATACCACTCATACCCTGCCTACAACAGGAGTTTCGATGGTGGGCACAGACATGTCACCACAACAAGGGACAGCCTTTCACTTTACCCACAGCCAGGCAGACACTAACAACAGATGCATCGGATTACACCTGGGGAGCACACATGGCAGGAAAATGTATCCAGGGCAAGTGGGCCGCAGACCAAATGCATCTCCACATCAATCAAAAAGAGATACTAGCTGTACAAAATGCCCTGACAGCTTTCAAGGACCTTCTGCATCCAGGACAACTATTACTAAAGACGGACAATACCACAGTAATGTGATACATAAACAAGCAAGGGGGCACACATTCCTATCCCCTCTGCAGACAAGCCATGACTTTGTGGAACACAGCACTGACCTGTCAAGTTCATTTGCAAGCACAATTCCTGCCAGGAAAGAAAAATACTCTGGCAGACAACTTAAGCAGAAACCTCATGGATCCTCACGAGTGGAAATTAAATCCACAAGTATTCAGCATGATAACACAAAAATGGGGGTGCCCAGACATAGATCTTTTTGCCTCCCCTCTGAACTGGCAACTACAGAAATTCTGCACAAAGACTTAACCACGCACAAGCATGGAAAGTGGATGCTCTTTCATTCAGCTGGAAAACCCTACAAGTTTATGCCTTCCCACCATTGCCTCTCCTTCCAAAGGTACTCCTAAAAGCCAGACAATAGAGGCCAAAAATGACCCTAATTGCCCCGGACTGGCCACGCCAGCACTGGTACCCAATCTTAAAGAACTTGGCTCAAGGCCCAGCATGGATTTTACCTCAAATTCCTCACCTTCTGACTCAACAAAGCAATCAGATCCTGCACAGCCAGCTCAAAACTTTAAATCTGGATGCATGGCAGATAACTTAGCCCAGCATTCTACACCTTTCTCTAAAGCTGTTATAGATGTCATTTAGGAGGCCAGGCGGCCCAGCACAAGGAAATCCTTTTCAGAAAAGTGGAAGAGATTCTGCGCCTGGAGCCAGGCTCTAGGCTTCGACCCTCTTGTACCAAATATTCCTCAGATATTACAATACTTAACTGAGATGCTGGACAAAGGCCTATCCTTTTCATCAATTAAGATCTACGCATCTGCCATTTCAGCTCATTACAACACTGATCCTTCTATTTTCTCTCATCCATTACTAAGACAATACCTCAGAGGGGCTAAAAACATAAGACCGCCCCGGAGACCACCACCACCAACACCAACTTGGTACCTTAACTTTGTCTTGGAAAAAACTAACTTTACCACCTTTTGAGCCAGCCAATTCAGCAGAATTAAAATTTCTGTCATGGAAAACTGCTCTGCTTCTGGCAATAACTTCAGCACGAAGAGTCTCAGAGCTACAGGCATTAATGGTAGTGGAACCTTTCATCATTTTTCATCAAGAACAAACCCTACATTTATGCCAAAGGTGGTATCCAGTGTGGCTCTTAACCAAACTATTCACTTGCCAACATTTTATAACTCCCCAGAATAAAGGGGAGAGACTTCTGCACTCATTGGACATACACAGGTAGTTACGTTTCTACTTGGACAAAACAAAAGCTTTCAGGAAAACTGAAAAACTGTTTGTAGCATATGCTGCAGGATCACAGGGAAAGGCTATTTCAAAGCAAACTATTTCAAAGTGGCTAGGACACTGTATCCATTTCTGCTACACACAACATGGAAACACAGTGCCTAACAACATTAGGCCACATTCTACCAGGGCAACAGTCACTTCAGCAGCCTTTCTTAGAGGAGTACCAACCAAAGACATTTTGGAAGCTGCAACTTGGAGTTCAGTTCACACCTTTACCAAGCATTACCACTTGCCTCTTTACTCTAAATCCAGAGCTGGCTTTCCCACTGCAGTGCTGCAGGGCCTCATAGCCACTCCAAACTGTTTATAGAGCCAGCCACCCAACCTCAGCTTTGGGATTCAACCCAAGTGTAATGACTGCAACCGTGAAACACGATGAAGAAAGTACAGTTTTGTACCTACCATAAATGTAGATGTTCGAGTGTATTCACTGTTGCAGTCCAGGTTACCCTCCCACCATCCCCTCTTTTTTGGCTGGGACCTGTCTATACCTTTCTATCCTATACAACCTATGTGGTGTATTTGCTTGTAGCTGAAGGTATTGTTTTTATTTTTTTTTTGGTATGTTTTACTAGCAATATGTATTGCCTACCTATTTGGGGGCACCTGACATCTGGGGCAAGAAATACTGAAGAAAATGGCGTCAGCTGCATCTGACGTCAGGGAAGAGGCGATGACAACCGACGCCGGACCAACACTTTGGAACTCTGTTTCACTCCTTGACTGCAAAAGTGAATACACTCGAACGTCTACATTTATGGTAGGTACAAAACTGTACTTTTCTTGCACAGGTGCAATGAAGTGTCAACCTGTCTCTAAGCAAAGCATTGTTCGTTGGTAGTCCTCTTATATTTTGTTGCACCCACTGTGGCAAAGTGAATTCAGGCAAGGCAAAGGTCTATTCCACCTTGGCTTTTTCCTCTTCAGCTGCATATTGGAAAGGAGTGGAGTCTAGGAATATTCTAGAGGCAGCAACCTGGACCTCTGTCCATACCGTTATGAAGCACTACAAGCTGTATGTCTTTAGGAATATTCTCCAGGGCCTCCTGGTACCTCATCCTTCCTCTTGCCAAGTTGGATAAGCATTGGGCAGTTTACCTGTTTGCCAGTAAGACAGTGTGTTTGTTGAACATAATACAGTTTCTTTAAGTTCTACTTGCATGTAACAGTAGATTTTCAGCGAATATACTCCCTTACTGATAGTACCCACCCACCTTCCCTCTTCCTTTTTTTGACATACATAGTTTGTGTTTTAGTTGCTGTTGGATTATGTTTAGTGGCCTTTACTGTTTGCATGTCTGTGTGTGTGCAGGTTTTGGTTTGGAACAGACTGTGTTCACAAAGCTTGCTATTTCATCTTCTCTTCCCATTACACTCTAGAATAACCAAAAGGGTCCTGCCTATGGGCCTGAAAGACTGTCCCTGCACTGCTAGTTGATTGGTCCATCACACTTAGGCATTGATAAAAGTTTTAAGCTTTGATAGACTGCTAGAGGAAAGGTATCAGGGCACTAACTACCTGTATGCCATTAAGGCAGTTTTATTTTCTACGAACATGTACTGTTGTAGGTAAGTAGTTCTGTACTTCTTGCAAGATTTCACATGAGAAAAAATCAGTGATACCTGAAATCTGTGTTCCCAGCATCGACACCCCCTTATTTTTTAAATTCCAGTACTTGAATTGTGAAAAGAGAAGTTTTGTTGTGGAGGCACCAAATGTTCTCATAGTCCAGGTTTCCAGTTCTCTTTTCCTGCTCCAGCAAGACACTGCAGATGCCTCAAACTTTGCTTGGGGAGCAGTGTCTATGGGGTAAAAGTGAAGGTTTTTTTAAACAAAAACAGAACAAACCAAAATGCACAAAAATAAGAAATGTTAGCTCTTAAAAATGCTCTCAACAGTTTGTATTCTCCAGGACCTCTTCAAGTTATTACAGACAGCTCCACAGTGTTGTGCATAAACAAGCAAGGGGTAAGCAGGTCTTACCCTTCGTGCAGCATAGCCATGGTATCCTGGGATATAGCTTTTCAGCATAATCTCACGCTACAGGTATCTTACATACAATCAGAGCAAAATTGTGTCCCAGACAAGCTGAACAGGTCCAGGACAACAGACCCTTATGAATGAAAATTGCATTGGAGGGTCTTCCACGAATTGATCCAGCTGTGGGGAGTACCTAATATAGATGCATTTCCCTCTGCTGTCAACAATCAACTGGCAAAATTCTGCTCCAGGCATACACACAAGTAGGGCCTGAAAGATGGATGCATTTTCTTTTCACTGGGCAGAAATGTTCCTGCATGCTTTTTCACTTTTTCCACTAATATCCAAGCCCATTCTGAAGATTCAAACAGACTCGCCAAAAGTCATTGTGTTTGACTCCCTTTTGACCCAGGCAACTTGGATGCCCTTCCTTGGATCACAGTTGCAGTATTGCAATATTGATGAGTTATCCTTACTGAGATAACCTGATGTATGCCTGGCATGCCAAAGCTTTCCTGGCACACCATATGTCTGGCATATAACTTCAGTTTGTGGGTGTAGGAGGTACATAAGTGGACATACAAGTGCAAGAGCCTAAGACTATTTTGCCACCAGTGTGAACGCAGGAGCTTTGCTTCTCTCAGTCTGTAAACTACTATGTTGCTGCTGCTGCCAGTGCCTACACTTATTGAAGTAAGTGCCTTGTTGGGAAGCCTTCTTTCTTAATTTTCTTATATGCAAAAGATTTGTTAATGTCTGCTAAGAGGTATGTGACTGTTCTAGGCAGATGTCTTATAAAGATCTACACTTCCAGTATGTTTTGCTTAGGGGGCTGCACACAATTACAGAAATTGCAATGTTTGTCAATCATTCTTCCCAAAAGCTCTTTGTACCATACTTCCTTCCTTAAATACTTAGTGGCTAAAGTGTCTTGTGCAGGCCAGGATGGCAGAACCATTGGCCTTAGACATCCTGGTCTCACCTAAAAGGAAGATAAAAAAATCTAGGCTGAATCTTTAGCTGCCCAGTCTAATTTGGATGCTCTCGCTGAGATGCAGGAGGAATTCAATGTACTTTAGACTCCTAAGACACCATCTACTGTGACCCTGCTGGAGGCTGGTATGGTGTTTGCTTCCAGCATGTGTTATCCTGCCATGACAGTAGAGGAGGAGCCTAGGGTAATGAATTCAGAGAGACCAGGGGGCATACCTGCTGGGGAAGAAGTATCCAGCAATTTAATCGAGGTCCATTAGGATTAGCCATTTATTTTTAAGGTGGATATTGCATGTAAGAAGAAACAAAAATCCAAACACGTTTTTCCTGCTTGGATGTCTTGAGAGGAAGAATGGCTTGAATTCTCTCAACACTTGCCCAAGGTTTTTTCTCTGAAGCCTCCTTTCTCTCCACTCCTTTCCATGCCCCCCTCCCCTGAAGAGACCGTATGAATCTTCATCTGAGGAGAAGGAAGAATCAAATTCAGATGAAGACTCCTCAGCTTACTATTTTCAAATATATTCTCCTGGACAAGTTCCTTCAGATGATTGACACCTTGTGCCCTGACTACCCTGTGAAGTGATTTCCTATGGGTAGGCTATTACTAGAATGGTGCAACAGTTTGAGTGGGAATCAAGATGTCACATGTGCAAAAAAGGTACTATGACTTGCTTTGAGGTAGGGGTTCCAAAGCCTTCACCAGTGCCCCTAATGTGAAGAACCTTTCCTGGATGCCTTTGCATTCACTTCTTCCTCTCAGCCTTCAGTTTCCCAAAATCCTGTTAGATTTGATAAAGTTCCTGAGGACATGAAGTTTCTCTACAAAAGTTCTGTAGCAGTCCCTCCACTGATAAGTCCACCAAGCTGTTACCTCCAGGTAATATGTTGCTATCAGACAGGTATGATTAAAAAAAAAAGGTCTACACCTCTGCCACCTTGGCCTTTATGGCACTAAATTATCAGGCTCAGATGACAAAATACTTTGTCCATTCTAGGGGAATTAAATATAACTGTGGGTAATTGGGTGGATTCTTAACATAAGGTGCAAATGGTACCCATGCTCAGTCAAGTTATACAAGTAGTTGGGTATTTTGTGCAGCTATGGTGCTGCAGAGGCTTCTCCAGGGTGGTAGCCACTGGCTCTGTCATTTGAAGATTTGTTTAGCTTGTCCCCTATTCCATACAGGAGGACGTCAAAGCCAAGCTTCTGTATTCCCCTCTTCATAAGGACCTTTTATTTGGCTCTACTGCAGCTGAGCTTTTCAAAACTCTGCAGAAGGGTAAAATAATGTATTATTCTAAACATATTTTTCTTACTTCTGTCTCCAGATAAATAAATCATCTTTCCAAGCCTAGCTCCTTTGCTGTTAGAGAGCAAAAGCCCGTCTACAAGAGCAGGAAACTACCCAAAACGAGAAATTGGGGGAAAAAACACTAGAGAGTCTAAATCTGGAGAGAAAAACTTTTCCAGATAAGTCAATCTTGGTCCGTCTGCCCCCCCCCCCCCCGCTTTACTTCCTTATCCGAGTCTCACTCTGTCCCTCCCAGCTTGAGAATTTATTACTACTGACATGTGGGTCTTATCCATCATCCAGCTGTATTACAAAATGTCTTGTAGGAGCTCTTATCTGAAGGAGTTCTCCACACAAGTCTGCCTTATTCCACCCCTCATCCAGAACCTTCTCCCAGAGAATCCTAGAACCCATTCCATCTCTAGCCTGGGAAAGATTTTCTTTAGTACTGTTCTCTGCTTTACTCCTCAGTCTTTCATTTGCATCCACGTTTTTCACAAAGTATCTTGCACCAGCCATTGCCTTTTGCAGAATCCAGGGAATGTAAATATTTCACCTGGACGATCTTCTCATCTAGGCACCCTCCAAAAGCACCTTGTGTGATGATACGAGGTAGTGCCATCTGTGCAGAGGAGAGTATGCTATGCCAGCATAGCTAGCTGGAATTTTGTTACTTGACTATCACACTGATTTGTACAGATGTTTGAGTTAAAAAAAACGTATTTGTAAAGTTACTTGTGCTAAAAATGTATCAACAGTAGGTCCTGCCTGACAAAATGTATGTATGTGTGTTAAGTTGTATTGTTATTACTGATCAAATGTGTGTTTCAGAGAACACTGGAGGGGGGGGGGGGTTTGTAATTGTGCTATAGCTTTTCAGATGCCGCCACTGATCTTAGCAAAGATCTGTATGTGTATTGCACCAGAGGCAGGTTACTGGAGGTGATGTCACCCTCTAGCCTGCATCTGGTTTCTTTGGAACCCTTGCAGCAGCACTTTAGAATCTGCCAGGAAAGACGTCTGACAGGATATACATCTCACACGTCCACAGAGACAGACATCTGGCTTTTGTTGGGGTAAGACACTCAGCATACATCAGTTTGCCTTGCTTTAGTTAAGTAATCAGGGAACAGTAATTCTTCAGTCAGGGACATTTAGTGAGAATAGTTTAGTGTTGTTTTCTGCATCTATGAGAAACTATCCAACTGTATTATTTTTTTATCTCTGTGGTTGAAACTCTGTTTATTGTATTCAGTATTCTCCTATTTTCTGTTTTATTTATCATTAAATATTTTAATACTTTTTATTGTGGCTGGTCTTTAGAGATTACTTTTCACAATTGAGAGTACTTATGCTTGTTTTAGTGACACTGTGGCCGCTCCTGAAAGCCTTACTGTTTTGGTCACACACTACCATTTGTGTTGGTATTAAATTTGCACAGTATAATTGAGTACCTTTGTAAGAGCCTTAGGGTAGCTGACTGGTGGCAGTGTGATTATCTCCGCGTCTGGGCAGAAAGGGGCACAGCTAGTAAATCTGTTCTAGCTTTTCCCAGGTGTGTATGTGTGCGTGCGAAACTCCGATATACAAGTGTGTGCGTCAGCTCGTTGGAACAGGGACACAGTGCTCCAAAGTGGTTAGTCCAAAGTGGTTAGTGTGGAGATTTGTGTGGGTCTGGAGAGAGAATCTAGCCCTCAGGTTTGGAGCATGCTCCCAGTGTTCTCTTAAAGAAAATTGTGCTTGCTGCAGGGAGCTCCATCTGAAAGTACTGTGTGGATCTATCTTTGCTCTTAGTGATCATCCCTCTGCAGAGTCAGTGGTAAGGATGGAGTCTCCTTGATTGCTGGCTCGGAGTAGGGACCCTGTCACACCTTACTTTTCCACCTCCATTACAGTTTCACTTCTGTAAAGACTAGGCTTCGCCCTCAACTTCAAAGTCTCTTCTGGGGTTGCAGACTGAATGCTAACTCAATGACTGTCTTTCTCCCTCTGGAGAAAGTCCTTTTCCTGTCCAGCTACTTCCAGTTCTGCTTCCTATATGTTTGACTTCAGCAAGAGAAATCCTAAGAACTCTGGGGTACATGGCAGCCACTGTACCCTATAGTGCCCTTTGCCAGACTACCCTTTGGTCCCAGCACCATCAACCACTGGACTTCCATATCCCACTCTTCCCCTTTCTGAAGAAAGTTACAGTGGTGGTTTTCTCAAGTCCAGTTCAATTCAAGACTTCTTTTTAGTAATTCATCCAAGTAAGAAAGAATAAGTGGAATGTCCACCTGAAATGGAGTCCTTAGTTTTCTTAAGACAGCAGACTGAAAATCTTTTCCACTTAGTGAAGTAAGATTTGAGTTTTGTTTTCTCTTCTCCTGGAGCACCTAGCACGTTTTCTGAAAACTGGTGTCTGAAAGGGGCCAAAATTTGTATCACCCAGGGAATCAGGTTGAGATATATCAGAGAGCTTTTAAAAGGTATCCTTCACCTGAACCCACCTAGTAGGCCTATTCTTCCACCCCCACCCCCATTTTCCTGCATTCTTTCCTAATCAGCAGAACAACGGAGAAAGACTTTTCCATTCCATGGATGTGCACAGATAGTTAAGATCCTACTTTGATTGGACAAAAACTTTCAGGAAAAAAGATAATCTTTGTCTCCTTCCAGGAGGGTGAGTTTGACAGTCATGTCTCCAGACTAGCTTTCTGTTCCCTTCTGGAAGAGTGAGTTTGGCAGTCTTGTCTCCAAGCAGACTAGCTTTTTGTTTTCTTCCAGGAAGGTAAGTTGGGCAATCCTGTTATCAAAGCAGACTATAACTGGATTTCTGTTGTCATCTCCTGCTACTCTTTACATGGAAAATCTCTGCCCTCCTTTGTGAAGGCTTATTCTACTAGTGCAGTCCCCTTATCTGGAGCCTTCTTCAAAGGCATTGACTTCAGATCTGTTCTGGAGGTAACCACCTGGTCATGAGTTCTTACTTTTGCTATAAATACAGAGTGATTTATTTTCCAGATCTAGAACTTCTTTTGCTAGATCTTTCATTTTACGAATGGTAGACAGTTCTGTCTCTAACCTATCCAGCCTTCGCAGTCCATCTCTAGCTTTGGGAATCACCCGTCAGTATTGGAATACTGCAACAATGTTTCAAGGAAGGACATAGTACTGTTTTGTAAGAATTTATCATAGTAGTAGATGTCCTTGTGACCATTGTTGCAGTATTGCATCCTTTGCTCCACCACCTTCACTTTCTTATTATCTGTTTATTGGCCTCTCTCTCTATTTTTATGAGCCAAAGGGGTAACAGTTTATTTTTCCTTCTCTTAGCTGGATGATTTTTCTTTTTTTATTATTATTAGTACTTTGATTCATCCAGAGTCTCCTGGCTCTAGATAGTCTGAAGGTCTTGTGCTCATACCTCCACTTATATGCCCCTACACCCATGGGCTTGAGGTCTTACAGTGGACAGGAAAGTATTTGCTTTGGTATGCTGGCCAGATCAGGTTACCTCTGTTAGGATAGCCCATCAGTATTGGAGTACTGCAACGGTGATCAGTAGGACATCTACTGTTATGGTAAGTTATTACATAGCTGTATTTTCTTCCTTCTTTTGAAAATGGTCGCAGGCAATTACCACAAGCTTCCTCACAACTTGATTTATTCACACAATACCAGGGGTATTTGATGCATCTCAATCCCAAACAGATTGCCTGGATGATAAGGTCTTATTTTAGATACCCATTTTTTGAGGATGTGCAGCAGGTACTAATGGAGACAAGAAGAAAGCCTGCTACTAGAAAGTTGTTATATTAACAAAGGGAAAAGGTTTTTAGTTGGTGCCAACACAACTACTGACATTCATTCAGGTTTAGTATTTTTCTAGTACTTCAATATTTGTGCGAGTTACTATCCTTTGGTCTGTCTTGTTCTTCAGTCTAGGTTCACATGTTGGCCATTTCAGAATTTGTCAATGGATCCCCATCTTTCAGTACAGCCTCCTGTGAAAGTGTTTTTAAAAGGGAGCTTTGCAAAACACTGACTCTTCCTTAGGATCTCAAGTTTTTGTTAGGAAAACTCTCTTGTTCCATTTGAATCAGCATGTCAAGCTGACTTGAGGTACTTAACACAGAAAACAGCCTTGCTAATTGCTCTGATGGTTGTAGGAAGAGGATCTGCCTTGCAAGCTGTCATGGTAGCTTAATCTTGTTTCATTTTCCACAAAGATAAGTTGTTGTCCCCCAAAACTAATCCTTTGTTTATGCTTGAAGTGGTTGCTGGTAGAACAGCTACAGGCTAAAGAAATTCTTGCTGTAATAAGTCATTGTTGGGATACTGAGATTTCTTTCTGCCAACTGAAACAGTTATTTAAGTGTGCTGTAGCTTTTGGAAAAAATATCTCTTCTGTGGAGTAGGTCTGAAGAAAAACTTACTTCAGCATCAGATTACCCTTGATATAATATAGGAACTGAAGAAATTCAGTCCCTCTCTGTGTGTCTTTCAGTCTGAGAATTAGTGTCTGAAAGTGAGGACAGTCGCTTTCTTTCGAAACTTGGTGAGGAATTCGAATTTAAAGAAGTAAATGCTTGAAACAAGCCTTTAGAAAAACCCAGTCGATCTTTGTCCATCCCCCTGTGAAACGGGAAGAAATGTGCCTACCCCCCCAAGGGGGAGACACCTGGAAAAATGGATCCAAAGATTGGGCCTTCCCATGGAATCAGACACCTTAAGCAGGCTTTGGGGGGATGCACTGTCCATTCCTCGTCTGAGGCCGATAAGAAAGGTTCTCCCTTACCAGAAGAGGGAAACCCAACAGCTGTAGGAATGTGCCTGTCTGCTGGTCCTTAGCTGTTTATTGATGAGGAGTGCCATAGCGATCAAGAGAAGACTCTGAGTGGTCCAAGTTACCTAATTTGGCCCCAGCAGAGTCGCTCATTGTCAGCTGAGGTATTGAGAAAGACTGCTCGACTCCTGAAGACTCTTGTGAAACTTCTTATGGTCAGGGGAGTGAAGAATGAAAGAACTGAAGCCTGCTGCATGGTCTAGTGGCTGATAAGTGGGTAATAGTCTTGAACAGTTGGTGAACCACATGACAGGAGATTTAAAGTTTTGAGGTAAAATTTTAAGTGACACCCACCAAAACCTCAAGTGTAAGCCCCTATTACTATATTTTTACACAAGTAGACGAATTGTGAATAAATACTGACTTAAAAAAACAATTTCCCCAAACAGGTACACATGAGAAAAAGTAACTTTTGTGAAGTAAATTTTAGTGACAGCCCCAAAAAAGTAAGTTCTAGCTAAAATCATTTTCTGCAAAAAAAGTATAGTAGTAGCCATCTGCTCAGTGTTGAAGTGCTAGCTGACAGTGTCACTTGAAGCCCACAGGGAGTACGCACTTCGGCAAGAAAGTTCTGGAGGTTTGATTCCCTTACCACTAATTTTATATGGCTTTCCTTGAGCCCTTAAGTGGTTAGGGCGCATGGATGCTGCTCTAAACCTTTGGATGCTGCCTGGATATAACCCATAATAGTGTAGGCTACTACAACAGTGATGTAATGATGAACATGTGGGTTTATTCCCCCCTGCAATGACTTGGCAGTCTCTGGGATACTAATCATTCCCTTACAACAGGGTTTGAAGGATGGATGCTTTCTCTTTCCAGTGGCTACAGTGATACTTGCATATTTTCCCCATGCAGCTGAAGTTGCAGATGGTGGAGAATGTTCACAGGGAACAGACTAGTGTGATTCTCATGCTGTTTTGACCTGAGCAGGACTGGTTTATAGTGGTAATGGCTAAGGAGCCACCTTACTTTCTATTGCAGATGGTAGACCTCCTCACTTGGAGGTCCAGAATTTAGTGAGTCACAAGTTGAAGGAATTCTGGTAGTCTGGAAAATATTTAACTTGTTGCTTTCAGATTTTTTTCTCAGTGTCCGCTTGTTTGATGGATGTCTGAAAACCTAATGCAAGGATATGATACTAAGTAAAATTCAAGAGGTTTTCTGTCCAGTTCAAGAAGGATGCATTGAAAATAGTTGCCTGTCATGCTGTTTTACATTTTAATGTATCTACAGAGAAGGCTTTGTCTTTCTTGTTAGCAGAAGTTCATGTTTCTTATAGAAGTTCGTGTTTCTTAGTAAAGGTTCATACTTTTGCTTTCAGTGCTTGTCTTTTTCTGAGCATGCTTCTGACAGGTGACATTAGTCAGGCATTGGTTATTGGGCACTAAGAAAGGCTGTCCCTCCACCTTGAGACCTCAACTTCATCTTTGAAAAGCTGTATCTGAACCCATTCAAGCCAGAGATTGTGTCATGCATATCTTTATCCTGGAAGACCAAATTTCTGATAAAAATCATGCCTACCAGGATAACATTAGAATTCCCATGCTTTGATGTCAAAAGAAACATTATGGTCTTCACAATGACAGGGTCACCCTCTCAGTGAATCTTACCTCCTGCCAAAAGTAGTCTCTGAAATGTCCTGTAACCAGTCCATTCAGTTTCCAGTATTCTTCCAAAACCTTAGAACTAAGAGAACAGGATCATCCATCTTTTGGACGTTCAATAGGCAGTTGGATGAATTAGCTGTCTAGGTAACACACATCTTTTGGACGTTCAGCAGGCAGGTGTGTGTTACCTAGCTAAAGCTAAATATTGAGCCCGGTAACACAGATTAAGGAGGAGACACTGCAAGTGGCTATCGGATTGAAAAGCTTTATGTGTGAGAAAAGTGTAGTCCTTTGAGAGAGTCCATTATATCACATTCAGTCAGAGCAGCCTTATTTAATCAGGTTGTCAGCTCTTTTAGCAGTTTGAGAGGTGACCAGACCTAGTCATCAGTCCACACCTTCTCAAAGCACTATAAATTTCGATATACAGTCCTGTGAGAGGGGCTTACTTTTGGTTTGGGATCCTTGCAGGGTATTTTCCATGAGGGCACATGGGATCAGCTGCGAGAGAGACCCTTTCTTTTGGGGAGAGCTGTGGAGATCTCTTCCCATGTGTAATGAATTCTGCTGCAGTTGTGATCCATACAGGGAAAGTAAAACAGTTGTGTGAGAATTCCTCATGACAGTAGATGTTTATGCTGGATCACTGTTGCAGTAGAGTTCCCACTCTTCGTCCATAGGTTAACATGTTTTCAGTATCCCTACCATGGATCATTGGGCTTAAGTGTGTGAGGTCTCAGTAGTGAGCCACAGCTTATTTTGTGTTACAGGGCTGGCTCCTCCATTCACAGCACATTGCTTCTACTGGTTTTACTAGTAGAAAAGAACAGACAGTGACACTGGCTGATATCCTGTCTTATCAGGGATTCAGACATGGGTCCCCATGTCAGGAGCTTATTGGAATGCACATTTTCATAAGGAGGGCATTGGGAGTCAGGATGTTTGGCAGACCTCAGACTAGCTGTTTCCTCAGTATAATTTGCTCTAATATAGGAAACCTCTGCTATGGTGAATTCCCAAACAGCTGTACCTTATGATTAGCATTCTTGCATATTTTTTTAACCTGTATTCATGGTCATTGGGTAGGTTAAGTAACACACTGGCACTTTTTCTACTGTAACTGTGCTTGCAGCAATTCTTTTAGGTGTGCATTTGTTAAGTTTACTACTTATTCTGTGTCAGGGCCTGGTGTTTCACAACTGAAACACTGTTAGGAATGTGGTTCTTGTGGTGATGTACTATATGTATACCTTTTGATAGTCTGTCTTGTTAGAAATATTAATTGTATGATGCAGTTCTTAATTTCAGTTTTGAAACCCTTTCTGTCACAGTATTTAATTTTGTTTATACTTGTGCTGTGTAAGAATTATGTTCACATTCACAGAATTTTTTTTTAAGGTGCATGCTACTCGTTCCAGTCAAAGATGCCAGGCGTTTATTGAAGGTGTTCGATGTTCAAATCCATGCCTCCCAATGTGCAGACATTGCATGTCACGTATCCTTAGTATGATGAGTTATTTAAATGGTAGCATTGATGGTACATGTTCCTTCAATGAAGATGATCTGAGATGCTTTGTAGAGGTTTTTGTTTGCAATTTACTTTTCAGTATGACTTGACATTTGTATTTTTTTAGTCAAACTGGTAATCATTAACCTTTTTTTAACATCTTTCTTGAAGTTGTGTTCTGTTAGAGTTGACTTTTGGCTTAAGGCACTTGGGCCCTCTTATTGTGTGTGTGTGTGTGTGTGTGTGTGTGTGTGTGTGTGTGTGTGTGTGTGTGTGTGTGTGTGTGTGTGTATGTATGTATGTATGCGTTTATTTGAAGGGGGTTTTCAATGTCTAGCTTTTGCTGAAAAGTGATTTATAGAGAAGTTTTTTCAAGTAGATCCTTACAGCAAGTCCATTCTGTCCCCGGGAGTCAGTGTTTCGCAGTAAATTGTATAGTAGTTGGATCTGATGTAGCCAATGTCTATTTTCATCTCATTCAACCCATGGATTGTCAGATCCGACCTTTGTACCATCTCTGAAGCTTCATGGATCCAGGTCTATGACTCCTCTCCCTCCCATAATTCCTCCCACTCCAGCTTAGAACCTCAGATGTCGTTTGTTGCCTGAAGTAATCAGACATGATCTGTGAAGGCTGTCTGTTAAGTGTATCCTTTTATTGTGATGGCCTTTTTTTCCTCTACATCTGCTGTCCTACCAAGAGACTTGTCTCTCCTGTGTTAGATATTTAACTTTTTCTAGTGTATGTGTATATCAGTGTTACAATTTCCCAGATTACCCCACTCCAGAATGCTGCCCCTGCTTCTGACACTGTACAGGTACTTCAGCATCCTTCACCCTTCGGAAAGTTAATTCTGCAACTTTTAGGACTAATGACCTCCCCAATCTTACTGGTTCCACTAGCCAGGTTCTACATAAGGGTATACTCCAATGGACTTGTTTCTGTGCAGTATTTTCAAATCGTTCACCTATTACATACCAAAATTCATGTTGCACAAATGTGCAGAGATCATATCAGCTGGTGGATAAAATCTCTCTTGGTGACGGAAGGTCATCCTTTTCACACGGACCCACCACTGGTTGTCGTAACCATGGACACCTCCCTTCTAGGGTGGGGGACAGGCATTTCAAAGGGAGAATGGTTCAAGGTTCTTGGTCATAACTAGAGGCCAGTCTTCACAAAAAGGTTTGTCATAGCAAATGAAAGTAGTTTCCCATCTGGGCTGTGGCGAAAGGAATAAATCCATTTTCTGATCCCATCCCAATCCTTTCCATACTGGAGTTTTTGTCTCCGCTTTTCTGTAGTGGTTCCAGTTTATCCACTACCAAATGGCTGCAATTTCAAATATCCACATAGGTTAGAATGTCTCCATAGCATCACTAAAATTTGAAGGGAATGTTCCTCTGCCAGTCACAGTTGGCTCCATGAGCTATTACCGTTTTGCTCCAGGTATTTAATGAACCTCCCTTTGAATCAGCAGCATCGGTAGATTTGAAGTTCCTTTCTTGGAAGGCAATTTTTCTTGTGCAGATGTTCTTCGTGTTTCACTGTTGCAGTCATTACATTTGGGTTATCCTGCTGGCAAGTTGCCCTCAGTCGGCCTGAATTCCAAAGTCTTGGGTCCTGCGTCGGTTGCTGTCGCCTCTTCCCTGACGTCAGGTCGTCAGGGGTATAAAAGATGCAGCCGACGCCATTTTCTTCAGTCTTTCTTGCCGCATGGTGGCCGAAGCAGAAGCAGTTCGCAAGTGCCGGTCGGCCAACTCCTGAGATTTTCGTGTTCGAATTTCAGATCCAAAGTCTTCATTAAAAAGCTAAGTACCCCGTTGGGGAAACTTTTTTCTTGCTCCAGACCGATGTCAGAAAAAGTTAATAATTGTATTTCTTGTGGGAAGCAAATACCTCATAAGGACTTTCATTCTTACTATATACCTTGCCTAGGCCCTGACCACAACGTTGCTAGTTGTCGGTTTTGTGCTAGATTTAACCAACGCACTACTAAGCATCGGTACAATTTTGCATTGAGCTATTTTGGGCGAAGATTTAATTATACAATGTCGTCGGATAGCCATCCGACTACCGGAGTTCACAAAACATACAAGGATAAAGACAGGTAACCGAGGTCCAAAACAGATGACTAGGCTTCCAAGTAAGTCGTCAGTCCTCAGTGAGGCACTTTCGCAGCCCCTGGCACCCACTGTTTTGGAATCGCAGGCTGCTACCGACTCCCATGTGGAGTCGACCAGGCCGCAGGAAACCCAAGCTATTGGATCTTCGGAAATCAATCCCTCAGATAGATCCGGAGCCGCTGAGCAGGCATCGGCTTCTGAGGGTGTATTCAAACCTAAACAATTATACATTAAACTGACTGCAAAAAAAAAAGAATACAACACCTTTAAGGACAAAGAAGCAAGTTCAGCAGTCTCGGGGACAGGCCTCCATGCCCAAAAAGCAGATGCTCAAAATGGCCGAAGACTTAATTACTTTGATTAGGGGTTCCCATCCCCCTCCTGATAAGAGGCCTAGGCAAGAAATAGACTGTGAATCTTCTGATCAGGTTTCCATTTCTTCTGATTCCTCTTCTGAGCAGGAATATTCTCTTCCTCCCTATGAGGATTCTGATGCTGAAGAATCAATTCCTTCAGCTTCTCCTCCTGAGGACTACTCTTTTGGGGGAAACCTTGCATTCCGTGTGGGAGCACTTCCACTGGGAGAGCCAGGATTTTTCAGAATCTAAGAAAAGGCTCAGAGACTTCCTTTTACTTCCACAACACAGGCCTCTAGCTATTCCACTTGTGTTGGACATTGTTGATGATGTGTTCTCGGAGTCTAGTCTGTCCCCTGACTCCTTACCTCCAGCTCCTGTTAAGCTGGATAGATATTACAGGGTCCCTGACTCTCACAAATTCTTGTTCAAAAACCCTACTGCAGACCCAGAAACTATTTCTCAGGGTCCAAAAAGGGTCAAGGGTTCTACTGCAAAAAACCCTACCCCCTCTAATAGGGATTCTAGGGCTCTAGATAGGTGGGGAAAAAGATTTACACATCTGCTACTTTGGCTATAAGGGCCTTAAATTGTCAATTTCATATGCTCAAATATCAGCAATATATCATGACACTGCTTAAACAGAAAATGATGGCAAATTCTGAATGTGCAGAAAACAAAGAATTACAGGATTTAATGCATGCAGCTGAACAAGTTGGAAAGGATACTTTGCAATGTGGTTATGATTCTCTGGAGGCCTCCTGCAGGGCCACTGTTACGGGTCCTGTCATTAGGAGGCATGCTTGGTTAAAAGAACAAAATTTGCCTGACCATGTTAAAGCAAAATTATTAGATGCTCCTTTACAACATGATACCTTGTTTGGTGTTAGGGCAGAAGAGGTGTTAAAGAAAATTGAAGATAAAGCCAAGTCTATGCAAACCGTCAAGGATTTCTTACAGGTACAGCCACCTAGATTTAGCAGGCACTGGCCTACTAAGAATTGGTCCTTTCCAGTCTCAGATAGACCTCAAAGGGGCAGATCCAGATGCCCTAGAGGCAGATCGCAGCCGCAAGGATCCTACAGGTCTAAGCAGTGGAGTACCTCTATCTCCAAAGGTGGAGAGGAGAAATCACAACAATACAGGAGACAGTCCCAATAACTTCCCCCTGCCTGCACCAAGCACTTATCTTCTGGCAGCACCCATAGGGGGAAAACTAGTACTTTTTTCTCAAAATTGGCACATTATAACCCAGGACAAATGGGTTCTAGATATAGTGACTCAAGGCTACAAGTTTCATTTTCATACCTTGCCAAAGGAAAACGGTTGGCCAGACCTGCCAAAAAATCAATGGGCAGAGGCTCAAAAACAAGTCACAGCTCTCATGGACATGAGGCCATTCAACAAGTGCCTCAGCAAGAGCAGGGGCAAGGATTTTACTCAGAGTTTTCTTGGTACCCAGAAAGGACCAAGCATGGAGACCAACACTGGACATATAGATTCTAAACACTTTCCTGGATATACCAAAATTCAAGATGTTAATCTTACAGCAGCTTCTGCCCATGCTGGGCAGCAGGGCTTGGCTAGTGACTTTAGACTTAAAAGAGGCATACCTGCATGTCCCAGTCAGACAAACATGCAGAAGATTCCTCAGATTCAAGGCTGGCTCAAAGCATTACCAGTTCTCTGCACTGCCCTTTGGCTTATCTACTGCGCCCAGGGTCTTCACAAAGTGCCTGGCACCAGTAATTGCTTACTGCAGACAAAGAGGAATTCAAATATATCCTTACTTGGACGACTGTCTTATTCAAGCAGAGAACAAGGACACTACTACGGCATCTGAAGTTTGTGATAAGATTGTTAACATGCCTAGGGTACACAGTCAACAAAAAGAAATCAAAACTTCTACCCTCTCAAGAGATAATATTCCTGGGTGTAAGCTTAAATACAACTGCCCAGATGGCTTCTCTCGCTCCAGACAAACAAAAGCAACTTACTACCTATTTCAAGGAAATGGCAACAAAGGCTCAGTTATCTGCAAGAAAAATTCTGCAGGCTTTGGGCTTCATGGCATCCTGCATCTTACTAATTCCATATGCAAGACTGCATATGAGGAAAATTCAGTGGTACCTAAAAAGTGTGTGGTTGCAACATTGCCACAGTCTGGAAACAATGATTACTATAATTCCCTGTATGCAACAGGAGTTTCGATGGTGGGCAAAGGCTTGTCACCAAAACAAGGGACAGCCATTCTCATTACCCCCAGCCAGGCAAAGTCTAACGACGGATGCATAAGATTATGCCTGGGGGGCACACATGGCAGGAAGAGGCATTCAGGGCACCTGGTCCACAAACCAAAAGCATCTACATATCCATCACAAAGATAGTTTGCTAGGACCCACAAAAGTCATTTTGATCAGTGGCGTAGCTTGAGTTTGTGCCACCCGGGGCTGTCTGCGTCCCCCCCCCCTCACAAAATCATGGTCGAATGGGCCCCCCCTCCATACACAGCCCTCCCCCCTGCAGCCATTCCAGTGTCCCATTACTTGGCTATTTCGCCCCATTTTCCATAAACCCTAATGTGTGTACGACTTTACTTCTTTGATGATTACTTGGATTTCTTACATTTTATAGCACAAACACTAATAGACATCTGCTAAACAAAGCAATATAGTCTCGCAATGAAAATAGGCTTAGCATTAAGACTTTTCTGCCTTTGAAACTCATTCATTGAAACAGCACTGAAATCCACATTCAAAGAAAATGCATCTGGCCAGTGGTAGATAAAGATTACCTTTGGGCTGTTTCCAAATCATAGACCCCTTGCACACGAAACTTATAGGTTCTTTTCTGCACATTCCGGATTTGTATTAAACTACATTTCTTGTATATTACAGCACACTTGGAGTGCATTTTAAATTTATTGTGTTGAACATTTTTCCAGTAAGCAATTAAACAAAATACATGAACCAATAATGACAAAACTGCCCAATTCAGAACATTTCCATCATAAAAAGTACTCAAACTTCTAAAATCCACCAGTATCGGTATATATGCACAATCTCTGCAGAAGTAAAAGTCATCTAAATAATTCCTTGTGAGATCTGTAACTAATGAAGTTGCTGGTGTCAAACACCTTTAATATTTCTTTGTTTCCTCTACAAATAAAGTGCCAGTTGCCTGTTAGGAATAAATTGCCTATGCTACATAAAAAAAAAAAAAAAAAAAAACAAATAAAAATGATAAGCTAGTAATATTGCAATAGAGAATGGATTGCAAAGTGATAACCGGTTCATAGTTACCAGGCGTCTCCGCTAAAAGAGGACATTCTCAGGACTGCACCAACCACCCCCATTAAAAGTACAACACAATACAGTATCAGCAATCCATCCACATACTGTGGGAGTAGAACCCATAGCCTTCTGCATCAAAAGCAAGTATTATACCTGATGTCCTTCTATTCCAGTGTTGCAGAATTCACTAGTGGTTTACACTTCCGGTTAGCTTGTCTGGCCAGGTTTCCAAAGCTTTTCCAGTCCCAGAAGGTCCGTCGGATGTATGACGTGTACGTGGGCCATAAATGTAACATCTGCGCGCACCGGCCATCAGAAGTTTTCAGCCGCCAGCCGTACACCAGGTGTTCTGCTACTCGTGGGACATCGGATCAAATGTTCTTCATGTTTCACTGTTGCAGTCCTCACATATGGGTTATCTGTCTCTAGGTAGCCCTCAGTCGGCCCTAATACCAGAGTCCTTGGTATATGACATTGACTGCCGCCGGTTGTAAAACTGATGTCAGTACCTCAGGTATAAAGGGAGGCAGCCGACGCCATCTTCTCAGTCTTTCTTGCCGCGAAGCCTGAAGCAGATGCAATTCGCACTAGTGCCGGTCGGCTGTTTACCTTCATTTCGCTTTCCGACTACCAAGTTGAAGATGCCTTCAGATAAGTACCTTGTTGGGGATCTTCTTTTCATGCTTTAATGAATGTCAGACAAAGTTAATAACTGTCTTGCCTGTGGAAAACAGATTCCGCACCGTGATTTCCATTCCTGTTGTTCAACTTGTTTGTGCCTTGAGCACAACGTCCCTAACTGCGATCTCTGTGCTTCCTTTAACCCGTGTACCATTTGCCATAGAGCTAAGATTGTGTATAAGCATTTCAGAGTCTGGCCTAAGTTCGTCAGTATGGCGTCTTCTGGTTTTCCAACTTCGGATCTTCCTAGTAAACGCAAAGACAAGGACCGCATCAGGCCTAGGGTTAAATCTGATGACGCACCGGTGTAATTGGTCATCAGCACAGCAGTAGTCAGTGAGGCACTTTTGTAGCCCCTGCAGTCCGCACATTTTCAGCCACAAGCCTCTGCCCCGAGACCTTTACGGAGTCATCCATGCCGCTTGCTGCTATTTCGTCTTCAGACCCTCCTCCTGTCGCCGCATCAGATAGGTCTGGAGCCACTTTGCAGGCACCGGCTTCTGACACCACCTCTTTTCAACATGAGACCAGAACCAGACCCGACTACCTTAGCTCAGACGTCTACTGTTGCTAGGCCTCCAGAGTCCCTCCTGATTGCTGGTAAACCTTCCAGCCGCAAACCTACTCACAAGCAAGCATCGGTCTTACCTCCTGTACCTCAGTCCCAGTTGGTAAAGATGGCTGTTGGTCTTCTTTCCCTGATTATGGTCTCTCATCCCCCCACACCTTCAAAGAGGGCTAGGGAATTATCTCCTGATGTTTTGTCTGTCTCATATTCTGAGATTTCCAGCATGTCTGCTGGTGAAGAAGGAATTTCTCAACTTTTTTCTGACTTTGAGGATTCTGATGCTGAGGACCCTATCCCTTTTGCCTCCCCTCCAGAAGATTTTTCCTTTGGGAATACTTTGAATACACTCAGGGAGCATTTTAAATGGGAATGTCAGGATTTTCCACAGACTAAGAAAAGAATCACGGAATTTTTAGATTTGCCACAGCATAAGCCTCTGGCTATACCTCCAGTTATGGAAGTTGTGGATGATGTTTTCATGGAAAATTCTTTCATCTCCTAATTCTATTCCTCCTGCCCCCAGAAAACCGGATATATATTACAGGGTTCCTGAATCTCATCAATTCCTTTTTAGAAACCCTACTGCTGATCCAGAAATAGTTTCTCAAGGCCCCAAGGGTGTTAAGGCTACTATTGCTAGAAACCCTCTGCCGTTTGATAAGGAATCTAGGGCCTTGGACAGGTTGGGTAAAAAAGTCTATACGTCTGCAACTCTTGCCATTAGATCCGTGAATTGTCTTTTTCACATGCTTAAGTATCAGCAGCATACGTTGGAGGCTATTAAGGCTAAACTTGGAAATATTCCTTCCATGACGGAAAACAAAGATTTACAAGACTTACTGAATAGTTAATAATCGTTCGCTTCATTGTGGTTTTGACACTTTGGAGGCTTCCTGCAGAGCAGCAGCCACTGGTTCCGTAATTAGAAGGCATGCTTTGCTCAGGGAGCAGCCTTTTTCTGAACCAGTTAAGTCTAAATTGCTGGATGTTCCTTTGCACAAGGACAATCTTTTTGGTAATAAGGCTGAGGAGGTACTGAAAAAGGTGGATGATAAGGCAAAATCTATGCAAGCTGTAAAAGATTTCTTTCAGGTTCAGCCTCTTCGGTTTATTAGGCATGATCTTTCCAAGAATTTGTCTTTCCCTGATCCTGGCAAGCAGGTCGTTCTAGGCCTAGGGGTTTCTAGATCTTCCAGAGGGCAGGCTTCTGCCCCTCAAAGGGCTAAACAATGGCATTCTTCTTCTGCTAAATCGGGGAGTTCTAAGCCAGCTTCCCAAAGTAAGCACTCTCAATGACTCCGGCCTTCTTGCGCCTACCTCTGCGGACCCTGGGTTTGTTTTGGGGGGAAGGTTAGCCAGGTTCGCAGAGGTATGGTCTACCATCACAGATGACATATGAGTGCTCAATATAGTAAACCAAGTTTACAAGTTTTACTTTCACACCTTACCTGTTTTACAAGGGTACCCAGACATACCAAAACTCTCAAGGCAGAGGTAGAAACTCAAATTTCTTCTCTACTGACTATGGGGGCCATACAGCCAGTTCCTGCAAATCAGGCAGGCCTAGGTTTTTATTCAAGGCTTTTTCTGGTAACCATGAAAGGGAGGGGGCACCTGGCGCCCTATTCTGGATCTGTCCTTTCTAAACACTTTTCTGGTGATTCCCAAATTCAAGATGCTCACCCTTCAACAATTACTTCCAATGCTTGACAAGGATTCATGGCTGGTAACTTTGGATCTCAAGGAGGCTTATCTGCACATCCCCATAAGGGAAAGTTGCAGGCAGTTCCTTCGCTTCAGGGCAGGGGCACAACACTTTCAATTCTCTGCATTGCCCTTTGGCTTATTTACTGCTCCCAGAGTTTTTACGAAGTGCCTGGCTCCAGCCATTGCTTTTTGCAGGCAGAGAAACATTCAAATTTATCCTTACCTGGATAACTGTCTCATTCAACCAAACTCCCCAGAACAACTAGAAAAGGATTTGGATTCCGTGAAGAACATTCTCACATCTTTGGGTTACACACATAATGAAAAGAAGTCAAAGCTGGTTCCTTCAAGGGAGATTGTTTTCCTGGGAGCGAGTCTGAATACAGCCACCCAGATGGTATTCCTCCCTCAACAGAGGCAAGATCATCTTTCCGCTTACTTCATGAACTTGAGACTCATGACCCAGCTCTCTGCAAGGCAATTCCTGCAAGCACTGGGGTTCATGGCTTCATGTATTTTGGTGATCCCATATGCAAGGCTGCATATGAGAACTTCAATGGTACCTCAAGAATCTTTGGTGTCAACACACACAGGACCCTTGATTCTTCCCCTGATTCCCTATCTACAAATGGAGTTCCTCTGGTGGGCAACAGCCTGTTCTCAGAACAAGGGTCTGCCTTTTCGCCCACCGCCTGCCAGCCAGACTCTCACCACAGACACCTCAGATGTTGCATGGGGGGCTCATCTGGAGGGCAGTGGCATACAGGGGACTTGGAGCACCCAGCAGATTCATCTGCACATAAACTTAAAAGAATTGATGGCAGTGCAGGCCTTGCTGGCTTTCAAGGACCTACTCTACCCTGGGACTCTGCTAATCAGGACAGACAATACCACAGTCATGTTGTACATCAACAAGCAAGGGGGAACTTACTCTTACCCCTTGTGCAGACAAAGCATGAGACTATGGTCCATAGCAACATCCATGGGCTTACATCTCATAGCTCACTATCTTCCAGGGAGGCTAAACTCCTTGGCGGATCATTTGAGCAGACATGTTCTGGATCATCATGAGTGGCAACTGAACAGGGACATTTTCCATCGCATCACTCATCATTGGGGCACCCCAAAAGTGGATCTTTTCTACTGTCACACCAATCATCTCCTTCCAACCTTCTGCACCAGGGAATTTCACAAAAAAAGTTTGGAGGGTGGATGCATTGTCTTTCCCATGGACACATCTCTCAGTTTATGCATTCCTTCCTCTGCCTCCTCTTCCCAGAGTGCTGCTAAAGATAAGGGGCAAAAAAACAAAGGCTATTCTGATAGCTCCAGATTGGCCCCGGCAGCATTTGTATCCCCTCCTTCGCAGCCTTTCCCAGGAGCAACCTTGGCATCTTCCTCTAGTACCAGATCTGTTGGTTCAGGGAGGGGGAAAAGTTCCTTCACCACCTCTTCAAACTCTGCATTTAACTGTCTGGCTAAAACTTTAAATCTTTCCCAACAGGTGGTTGAAGTTCTTCATGAGGCCAGGAGGCCTAGCACAAGAAAATCCTATGCAGATAAATGGAAGAGATTTTGCTCTTGAATGCTAGCTAAAAGAAGACTCTTCTCATCTTTTTCTTTTACTCATTCTTGACTACATAGCAGTATTGCTTAATGGTGGACTTTCCTTTTCTTCCATCAAAATTCATGGTTCAGCAATTTTGGCTCATCGTTCTTTTGAGCAACCCATTTTACTCACCCCTTGATGAAGCAGTTCCTGAGGGGAGCTAGTAATCTTAGACCTCCCAGAAGCGCTCCTACTCCTGCTTGGGATCTTAATTTTGTTCTGGAAAAACTTACTCTGCCTCCCTTTGAACCCGCTGCCTCTGCAGATTTGAAGATTCTATCCTGGAAGACTGCTTTCCTTTTAGCTATTACTTCAGCTAGAAGGGTACCTGAGCTGCAAGCTTTAATGGCAGTAGAACCTTTCATTATTTTTCACTCAGATTGGGTTTCTCTGAGAACCAGTCCCTCCTTTATGCCTAAGGTGGTTTCCAGTTTGACCCTTAACCAGTCTATTTACCTGCCTACATTTTTCAACAATCTCCAAAATATAGGGGAAAGGATTCTGCACGCTCTTGATGTGCATAGACAGCTGAGGTTTTACTTGGGACTAAATCCTTTCGAAAATCTGAAAAGTTATTGGTTAGTTTTGCTCCTGGTGCTCAGGGTAAAGCTATTTCAAAACAAACCATCTCCAAATGGATTTCTCATTGTATTCACTTTTGTTACCTGTAGCATGGAAAAGTGCCCCCTCAGGGTATTAAGACCCATTCTACTAGAGCAGCCTCTACCTCAGCAGCCTTTCTGAGACGTGTGCCTACTAAGGACATTCTAGAAGCAGCTACTTAGTCTTCTGTCCATACTTTCACAGAGCATTACAACCTGTCTTTGTTTTCTAAATCCAGGGCTGGTTTTGCCTCTGCAGTTTTGCATGGCCTACTTACCAACCCTTAATCTGTGATCCTTCCTCCCCCTTTGTCTTCTTACTGGGCTTTGGGAATCAACTCATATGTGAGGACTGCAACAGTGAAACACGAAAAACATAGTACACTTGTGTACACTTACCATAAATGTTCGAGTGTATTTACTGTTGCAGTCCTGGTTGTTTCGCACCCTGCATTCCCCCTTTTTTCCTAAGGCTCAAACTATGGATTTTTATTTTCTGTATGATGTGTCCAGGCTGCTACCTCTCCTGGATTAGCCTTCTTTTGGGGGCTCCTGACAGTTGAGGCAAGAAAACGAAATGGCGTCAGCTGCCTCCCTTTATACCTGATGTATTGACATCAGTTTTACAACCGGCGGCAGTCAATGTCCTATACCAAGGACTCTGGTATTCGGGCCAACTGAGGGCTGCCGGGAGCCGGATAACCCATATGCGAGGACTACAACAGTGAATACACTCTAACATCTACATTTATGGTAAGTGTACACAACTGTACTTTTTGCATCAAGATAAGTAGCCCACTGGAGATTATTTCAGTCCTTTTTTGTACTATGTCAGCCTTTTTTTTTTTTTTTCTTTTTTTTGCTCTGCAGGCCTTTTAGCCTTTCCTCAGACAGGGCACCCTGAAGATATGTACAGACAACACTACAGTGATGTGGTACTTGAACTAGCAATGAGGGACAAAGTCCTACCTCCTCTGCATGCTAGCTCTACAAGTATGGTATTTGGCCATCTCCCAGGGGATCTCCCTCCAGGCAGCCTACATCCCATCCCAACACAATTGTCAGGCAAACTTCCTAAGTAGAACCATCTCAGACAGTCACAAATGGATGCTGTCAAGAGATGTTTTCCTAGATATGATCCACAGGTGGGGTATTCCAGAGATAGACTTGTTCACCTCCTCCACAAACAGGCAGCTTCAGAGCTACTGCTTCAGAGCTCCCGACCCCAAGGCACTGCAAACAGATGCCTTCTTAATGTCTTAGAAGGGGCGATTCCTGTATGCCCCCCCCCCCCCGATCCAGAGAGTCCTTCTGAAAATTCAGCAGGTCTCGCCAAAACTCTTGTTGGCGACTCCCTACTGGCCAAGGCAGCACTGGTTCCCCTACTTCATCTCTCCAAGGGCAATCACCACAAGTCACCCCCCCTCAGTGGATCTACTCACACAGCACAAGGGGACACAGAGTCACCCACAATGGAAATCCCTGCACCTGTCCCTGTGGCTAATTGGATTCTGATTCCCTTCAGACACCTGTACAATGAGGATGTGCTCTCAGCCTTGCAGGAGGCCAGGAAACCCAACAAATCTTCTCTCGAAAAGGAAAAGGTTTTCTGTCTGGTGTCACAAAAGACAGATGGAGGCGCTGGACAGCAACCTGCCTCTGATTCTGTCCTACCTGTGTGAACTCCTGAAGACCGTCTCTTGTCTTACTCCTCTTTAAAAGCACACCTGCCTGCCATTTATACCTGCTTGCCTATGGAACCTCTGTTAGCTTCTAGACTCCCAGCCAAGCTATTCCTAAAGGGTGTTTTACACTTAAACCCCGCCCCCCCCCCAGAAAATCGACCCCTCCTTCCTGGGACCTTAACTATGTTTTAGAAAAACTTACTCTGCCACCCTTTGAACCAGCTGGCAAGGCTGACTTGAAATTTTGCACTTGGAAGACAGTACTACTAGTAACTGTGATCTCAGCCAGGAGGGTCTCGGGGCTCCAAGCTTTTATGGCTACCTCACCCTTCCTATTTGTCCATATGGACAGAGTCACCCTCAGAACTAGTAAAATGCGAACGGAAACACTATAAGAGCCGGCAAAAAGACAAATTCTTGATTTAATGAGCGCTTTTGGTGAAGTCGATGCCTCACCTTCATCAGATAAAATTAGAAACAATTAATAGTCTTTATATATACACACGTCAGCAAATTATATCAAAACAGTTGGTTAAAAAATCAATTAGTTAAAGCCAAACAGCAGTATTTTAAAACGCAACTATGTATACGTTACGCTGTCACTTTGTAACTAAATGTAGTTACATAAAAATTTTGCAAGAAACCCCTTCAAAACCTTTTATACAAAAGATACTTTTTCATTTTATAAGTAAAAATTGCCAAAAGCAACAAATCTACCCTTAGCTATTTCTAGATGTTATACTTCAGCATGTATTCCCTGTATTTAGCCAACCATCAAAGCAAAAAACATAAGAGAAAATGACATCAAAAGGCTAAACGCCAAACACTCAACTATCTAGAACTAATGGAACCTCCATTATGTTTTAGAATCTAAAATTTAAATAAATCTAAATAAACAAGTTTACAAAATGTTAGTCCCATAATAGCATACAAGAAGAATTCATCTTCAAAAATCTAATGTAGTTGTCTTACCTTTTAAGGGCTAACAATTTAAGAATGCATTTTATGGATAGACGTTCATTTAGACCTGGAGGTAAATGTGCTGTTGTTTTTATCTGCCATTTAAGCTCGTCCATCTCTAACAACAACTGACAAGGGCCCCCTCTGATGTCTACGAGCCTTTGTTGGAATACAATAAATTTAAAATGATGATTGGAGTGTTCGACACAGTGTTTCGCTAAAGCATTATTCATGTCTTTTTTGCTTATTGCATAGCAATGTTCGTAAATACGTTGTTTAATCTGCCTATCAGTCTTTCCTATATAATAGGCACTACAGTGGTCACATAATGCAGCGTAAATCACACTTCTAGTCTCACAAGAGAATCTGTCATGAATTTTGTAAATATTACCCCTGATGTTAACTTCTTTCTCCAACAGAATATGTTTGCACTGTGTGCATGCCCCACACCTAAACATGCCTTTCGGTGTATTGGAATAGGGCTTTTTCTTTCTTTCAAGAATTGCTTTCAAATTGAGATTCCTTTTATACATAATTTTTGGTTTCTCACCTAATTTTTTGCACAAAACTTGATCTTTTATAATGATGCCCATTTTTTATTTAGGTCATCTCTAATATATTGAAAATCTAATGAAAATGTGCACAAGAAACTAGTCATGTGTATATATATATATATATATATATATATGTGTATATATATATATATATATGTGTATATATATATATATATATATATATATATATATATATATATATATATATATATACAGTTCTTTTTAAGCAAAAGTACATTACTGTGGTCATCCTGAATGGTGTTAGTTGGTTCCAAATCTTTATTCAGTAAGGGTTTAAAATGACCAACATTACGTTTGTTAGTTACCTCAACATTAATATTAAACACCAAATTGCGTGGATACCCTCTATTTTGAAACATGCCTTCCAAGTTATCACACTCTTCTTGAAAATCTGAAATTTCTGTGATCATTCTAGCCGCCCTTACCATCTGTCCTTTAACGACAGCTTTCTTTTGATGGTAAGGGTGGCTACTAGCAAAATGCAGGAAGGCATTAGAGTATGTAGGTTTCCTATATATGCGGCTTTTATATCTGGAGTTAACCCTATCTTTAACTAACAAAATGTCTAAAAAGTTAATGGTATGGTCTTCTAAATTGTAGGTAAACTCCAAAAAATCTGTCAATGCTGTAATGCTTTCAATAAATGATGCCACCAAAGATTTGGGCCCATTCCAAATCAAGAACATGTCATCCTGGTATCTAGTGTACCAGGTGACATTATCTTTGAAAAGAAGGTGGGTAAATAATAATGTATTTTCCTAATGGGCCATAATGGCATTGGCAAAAAATCCGCCGCGTGAGGAACCCATAGCTACCCCAGAGTTTTGTAAATAGAAGTCGCACTCAAATACCATGAAATTGTTAGTTAAAACAATATCAAGTAATGTCTCAATTACATATATGGTGTTTTCTGGGACTTTTTTATGAAAAAGAAAGTCCCTAATCCAGTCAAGGCCTAGTTTCGGAGGAATTACCGTGTATAGATCTTTGACGTCAGTCGTCAAAAAGAATGCTTCAGCTTGAAACTCAGTATCGTTTAGGTTATGTAAAAAACTCCACGAGTCTTTACATATCTGAGGTTCAGATTCTATTAGTGGTTTTAGAATACTGTCGACGTATTTGGCGCATGCATAAGTTACAGAACCTCGTCCGTCAACAATAGGTCTAAAAGGTGGATTATAGACTGATTTATGTGACTTGGGTGTACTAAAAAGGACTGGTGATGTTTTTAACTCTCTTATGTGCCATATTTACTTCATTGATAGAAACTAGTCTATAACCATCTGTATCTAGGTGTTTCCTCATACATTCTACATACATATTGTGGTCCATGAAGACCAGCCCCCCCACCCTTATCAGGCTTCATGACTCGAATATTACATTCATTTAACAACTGAATGAAATCATATTCTGATTCGGTGATATTCATATTATTATTAGACTGATGTCTGTTGTTGTTAATTCTAGCTCTAAAATCCATCTCACACATCTTTTCAAATAAATTAAGACTAGGGTGTAAAGGTGGATTAAAAATGCTAGAAACTCTCACTGAACTAACCAAAGACGTGTTTTCACCTATTAATAAATCTAAATTAAATTTACGGACAAATAATTTTAAATCTATTACGATGTTCATCGTGTTACCCTGCTGCAGTCATTACACTTGGGGTTATCCTGTCGTCAGGCGGTCCCGCAGTCTGCCGGAATTCCAAAGTCTTGGTCCAAGGCCGTTGTTGTCGCTTCTTCCCTGACGTCAGTGCGCCAGGGGTATATATAATGCATCCAACGCCATTTTCTTCAGTCTTTCTTGCCGCGCGGTGCCCGAAGCAGAAGCAGTTCGCAAGTGCCAGTCGGCCGACTCCTGAGATTTTCTTACTCGAATTTCAGACCGAAGTCTTCAAGTAAAGCTAAGTACCCCGTTGGGGAAACTTTTCTTGCCTCAGACCGATGTCAGAAAAAGTTAACAATTGTATTTCTTGTGGGAAGCAAATACCTCATAAGAATTTTCATTCTTATTGCATACCTTGCCTAGGCCCAGACCACGACGTCAGTAGTTGTCGTTTTTGTGCTAGGTTTAATAAGCGTACTATAAAAAGACGCTTTGATTTCGCACGACACTACTTTGGTAGAAAATTTAACTATACTATGCCGTCGGAGCAACCGACTACCGGCATGCACAAAAAATGCAAGGATAAGGACAGGCAGCCTAGGCCCAAGCCAGATTCCGAGGCCTCGGCTGGTCCGGTCTCCTGTTCTCCGGCCTTCAGTGAGGCTCCGACGCAGCCCCTGACTACAGCAGATCTGGAACCCGAGACCACTTCGGAACTTTTGGCGGAAAGTACCAGGCCGACGCAGCCTTTTTGTTCATCCCCTACCGACGACGCTGCTGAAAAAGATGTCGGTGCTGCAGAAACACCTTCGGTTTCTGAAGGCGTATTCAGACCGACAACGCTCACCATTAAAACGTATCCTAAGACAAAGACTCCTATTAAACCTAAAAGGACTGCACTTCAGTCCCCTGTTCAGGGCCCCATGCCTAAGAAACAGATGCTCAAAATGGCTGAAGATTTGATCTCTTTAATCAAGAGTTCCCAGCCCCCTCCTGACAGAAGGCCTAGACAAGAGGAAGATTACGCATCCTCTGAACAAGTGTCCATTTCCTCAGGCTCCTCTGAGGACCAAGATTACTCCTTCTCCCCTTATGAAGATTCTGATGCTGAGGATTCCATTCCCTCAGCTTCTCCTCCTGAAGACTACTCCTTTGGGGAAACTTTACACACTATGAGGGAACATTTTCACTGGGAAGGTCAGGACTACTCTGACTCAAAGAAAAGGTTCAGAGAGTTTCTTTTACTCCCCCAGCACAGACCACTTGCCATCCCACCAGTTTTAGACATTGTGGATGATGTTTACTTAGAATCCAGTTTGAACCCAGACTCTCTACCTCCTGCTCCAGCCAAACCTGACAGATACTATAGAGTGCCTGATTCCCACAAATGTCTTTTATAAAAGCCCTGTTGCTGATCCAGAGACTATCTCTCAGGGTCCCAAAGGGGCTAAGGCTTCTATGGCAAAAAATCCTGTACCCTCTGAAAGGGACTCCAGAGCAATAGACAGGTGGAGGAAAAAGGTTTACACCTCAGCCTCTCTAGCTATGAGGGCACTAAATTGCCAATTTCTCATGCTAAAGTATCAGCAATTTCTTATCTCTCAGTTAAAACAAAAAATGAGCACACTCCCTCAACAGTCTGAATTGAAAGAAATGCAGGATCTGTTGCATGCAACTGAACAGGTGGGCAAACATACTTTACAATGTGGGTTTGATTCTTTGGAGGCTTCCTACAGAGCAGCTGTCACTGGGTCTGTTATACGTAGGCATGCTTGGTTAAAGGAACAAACTTTGCCTGATCATGTTAAAGCAAAGCTTCTAGATGCTCCCTTACAGCAGGATGTTCTTTTTGGAGTTAAAGCAGAAGAAGTCTTAAAGAAAATGGAGGATAAGGCAAAATCTATGCAGACAGTCAAAGATTTCCTACAGGTACAGCCCCCTTGCTTCAGCAGAAATTGGCCAACAAAAAATTGGTCCTTTCCAGCTACTGACAGACCACAGAGGGGTAAATACAGACGTCCAAGAGGCAGAGGACAACCACAAGCCCAGTACAAACCTCGTCATTGGGGCACTGCAACACAGAAGGGAGGAGAAGACGGGTCCCAAACTACCAGAAGGCAAACTCAATGACTTGCACCTCATCTGGCCAAGCAACACTCTCTTGGCAGCCCCCTTGGGAAGAAAACTTGCACTTTTTTCAGACAACTGGCACATTGTCACAAAGGACAAATGGGTCCTAGACATAATTTCACGAGGATACAGATTCCATTTTCACATCTTGCCAATGAAAAGAGGAATGCCAAACCTGCCACAAAATCAATGGGCAGAGGCACAAAAACAAATGACAGCTCTCATGGACATGAGAGCCATTCAACTGGTACCTACTCGAGAGCAAGGTCAAGGATTTTACTCAAGATTTTTTCTAGTGCCCAGAAAGGACAATGCCTGGAGACCAATTCTTGACCTTTCAATTCTAAACACCTTCTTACAAGTACCCAAATTCAAGATGCTAGGAAGCATGGCTAGTAACATTGGACCTCAAGGAGGCATGCCTGCATGTCCCTATCAGACAAAGTTGCAGAAGATACCTCTGTTTCATTGCAGGTTCAACCCATTACCAATTCTCTGCACTGCCCTTTGGCCTATCTACTGCGCTCAGGGTCTTCACAAAATGCCTGGCACCAGTAATTGCATACTGCAGACAAAGAGGAATTCAAATATACCCATACCTGGACGACTGCCTCATCCAAGCAGAAAGCAAGGACATCCTCTTACAACATCTGGCTTTTGTAAAACATCTTCTAAGTTGCCTGGGGTGCACAGTAAACGAAAAGAAGTCAAAACTAGTACCCTCACAGAATATGACATTCCTGGCTGCCAGCTTGAATACAACAACCCAGAAGGCTTATCTGACGCCAGACAAACAACTACAACTGACTCAATATTTCAAAACAATGGCAACAAAGACCCAACTAACTGCAAGAAAAATTCTGCAGGCCTTGGGCTTCATAGCATCTTGCATACTACTAATACCATTTGCAAAGCTGCATATGAGGAAATTACAGTGGTACCTAAAAAGTGTATCGTCTCAACACAGCCACAGCTTGGACACAATGATATCTCTCATTCCCTGCCTACAACAGGAGTTTCTATGGTGGTCACAGGCATGTCACCTCAGCAAGGGTCAGCCTTTCACCTTGCCCCCAGCCAGGCAAACTATGACAACAGATGCATCAGACTACGCCTGGGGGGCACACATGGCAGGACAGTGCGTTCAAGGCGTATGGACTGCAGATCAAAGGAATCTGCACATCAATCAAAAAGATATGCTAGCTGTACAGAATGCTCTGACAGCCTTCAAGAATCTATTACATCCAGGACAACTTTCAATAAAGACAGACAACACCACAGTAATGTGGTACATAAACAAACAAGGGGGTTACACACTCCTACCCCCTATGCAGGCATGCAGTGACCTTGTGGAACACAGCTGTGGCTTACCAAGTTCAGTTACAAGCTCAATTCCTGCCAGGAAAGAAGAACACATTGGCAGACTACCTCAGCAGAAACATCATGGATCCCCACGAGTGGAAACTGGATCCACAAGTATTTGCAATGATAACTCAAAAATGGGGCCTTCCAGACATAGACCTGTTTGCCAGTCCTCAAAACTATCAACTAACAAAATTTTGAACAAGGACACTTCATCATCAAGCTTGGAAAGTGGACGCACTCTCATTCAGTTGGAAAAACCTGACAGTATATGCCTTCACTCCATTGCCTCTCCTCACAGAGGTGCTTCTGAAAGTCAAAAAGGAGAGATCACGACTGATACTCATAGCTCCAGACTGGCCACGCCAGCACTGGCACCCACTATTGAGGAATATGGCCCAGGGCCCACCTTGGATTTTACCACAAATGACCCATTTGCTCACACAGCAAAACAATCAGATTCTTCACAGCCAGCTCAAAACCTTAAATCTGGCTGCATGGCAAATCACCTAAGCATCCAGCCAGCTCCTCTTTCCCAAGCAGTTATGGATGTTATTCTGGAAGCTAGGAGGCCAAGCACCAGGAAGGCTTATTCAGACAAATGGAAAAGGTTTTGTGCCTGGAACCAAGCTAAAGGCCAAAACATAATTCAGCCTCACATGCCTCACATTCCACAGTATTTAACTGAGATGTTGCACAAAGGACTTTCTTTTTCTTCCATTAAAATCCATGCTTCAGCTATTTCAGCCCACCACAACACGGATCCACCCTTATTTTCGCATCCACTTCTAAGGCAGTTCCTCAGAGGGGCAAAAAACATTAGGCCCCCCAGGAGAGCACCTACACCAACATGGGACCTCAATTTTGTTAACCAAGAACAAAGCACCAGTACAAACAACGAAGGTGCAAACTGTTTATTGGGCTAAAATAAACTCCAAAAGCAATCAACAAATCCAACAGCCTCAATTTTGTTCTGGAAAAACTTACGCTACCTCCCTTTGAACCAGCTTTCTCTGCAGATCTACAGATCCTATCATGGAAGACTGCCCTGCTGCTAGCAATAACTTCAGCTAGAAGAGTCTCAGAGCTGCAGGCACTAATGGCAGTGGAACCTTTCCTCATTTTCCATCAAGACAGAGTTTCTCTATGAACTAATCCTTCCTTCATGCCTAAGGTGGTTTCCAGTGTGGCTTTAAATCAAACCATCCACTTACCCACCTTCTTCCCTAATCCACAGAACAAAGGAGAGAGACTCCTGCATTCCTTGGACATTCACAGGCAACTTCGTTACTACTTGGATAAAACTAAGGCTTTCATAAAATCTGACCAGCTCTTTGTATCCTATGCTACAGCTTCACAAGGGAAGGCTATATCAAAACAAACCATTTCCAAATGGATAGGACATTGCATTTGTTTCTGCTATACCCATCATGGAAAACCAGTTCCTGCTACCATTAGGCCCCACTCTACCAAGGCAACAGCTGCATCTACAGCCTTCCTCAGGGGGGGGTTCCAACCAAGGAGATTTTGGAAGCTGCAACTTGGAGTTCAGTACACACCTTTACCAAACACTATCACTTATCACTTTACTCTAAGACTAGGGCGGGCTTCGCCACTGCAGTTCTGCAGGGCCTTCTAGCCTCCTCTAACCCTCTATGACTCCTCCACCCGTCCTTAGCTTTGGGATTCTACCCAAGTGTGATGACTGCAGCAGGGTAACACGATGAACATAGTACAGTTTTGTACCTACCATAAATGTAGATGTTCGAGTGTACACCCTGCTGCAGTCCAGGTTACCCTCCCCCCATCCCCTCTGATCTAACTGGCTAAATATCTACAATACCTTCCTGATGTATTTGCTTATAGCTGGAGGGATTTTGTGTTTGTGCAAAATTTACTCAATTTGGTACTAATTACTGACCACCTTTTTAGGGTCACCTGACATCTGGGGCAAGAAAAACTGAAGAAAATGGCGTCAGATGCATTCTATATACCCCTGGCGCACTGACATCAGGGAAGAAGCGACAGCAACCGACGCCGGACCAAGACTTTGGAATTCCGGCCGATCATGGACCGCCTGACGACAGGATAACCCCAAGTGTGATGACTGCAGCAGGGTGTACACTCGAACATCTACATTTATGGTAGGTACAAAACTGTACTTTTTTAGTTATGTCCATTCTCCTACTTGGCACAAAGTTCAATCCTTTAGGAAAAAAGTCAACCATCTTCTGAGTAATATCCAAATCAGTGAAATTGTAAATATTAAAGTCACCTAAGGAACTTTTATGTATACGGGGATTTGAACCACAGCTGGACCTCAGGGTTATCTCCTCCGCTGTCTCCATCTGTTCTTTGGTTGTTGCTCTTTCCTGTTCTGCTGGCGACTGTTCTGTTGCTGATTGTAGTTTAACTGAAAACCCTGATGGTTAGAAGTAGTAGGCTCTTCAGTATGATAGTTGTTATTAGAAACTCTATACTGGTTGGTATTTATATTTGTAGTAACAATATTTGTAGTAACATTGTTGTTCCTGGAATTATTAGTATTGAGCCTTTCACTACGTCGAAGTGGTTGCGCTTGTGTTTGTGTTAATTCTAACTCGGGGTCTCCACTGGGTCCAGGGCTCTCATATTGTTCATCTCAGGAGGTTGATTAAAAGTTGGTAAAACTGTAGAAGAATTACGTGGGGGTTTAGGATAGGCTTTGTTGTTAGAATAGTCGTGGACATCACGAGCAATCTTTTTCTTCTTAGTAGTTAGCAATTTGCTCATAGTGGCCTCTATACTTGAGAAAATCTGGGCATACTCATATTTGTATCTCGGAAAGTCAGTGTGGTTATTAATGAAATGTTCCAAGATCTCCAATTCACTGTTAAATCTGGTGATTTGTGTTTTATAATAATTGACAAGTGACCTCAAGAACTCGAGCCCTTGTCTGTCTTATAACCCCAAAAGTTCTTGATGCAAAGGGGAATCTTCAACTAAACCTACTGGGTAGCGCCATTGGCGCAACCCTTTAGGAACCAACTTTTTCTCTATGCATTCTTCTAAGTAAGCGACTTTTAGTTGCAGTTTTCTGCATTTATACAACTTCATATCAAATTTGTTAATGCTAAAAGATAAGTCACTCACCCCTGATTCATTATGTTGTCCATTGTTAGTGTTATCAGGCCCAAAGAAGTTGCTGTTGCTCAAGAAGTTAGCCATGGAAGGTATGGCATTATCCTGTGCCGACACTCCTTCCTGAACTTGACCATGATTTTCCATAGTTGCAAGATTATTTGACGTATCTCTATTAGTAGTCTGTACCGTTGGTAATCTTTGACTGTTAGCTAATGGAGTTTCAGAAATAGGAGCCGCTACTGTCCCTGCTCCTAAAATGGGTGCTGCTTGGCTTAGGGACTGCATGCTAAGGCTGTTGGAAGATGATAAAGCAAGGCGTTGAGTAAGGGCGTCCACACGCCCTAATAACACTTGAACTAACGCAGTTAAATTTACAATGCTGTTGTCCTGGTTCAGCATATTCTGCGTGTTCGAACAATTAGAATCGTCTTATGAAAAAAGTACTTGAGTTGCCGCTCCAGTTTCGTTCGCCATACACACACAAAAACGGACCAAACTAAAATAAAAAACTGAAGAAAGCAAATAACTAGTAAAATGCGAACAGAAACACTATAAGAGCCGGCAAAAAGACAAATAAATTCTTGATTTAATGAGCGCTTTCGGTGAAGTCGATGCCTCACCTTCATCAGATAAAATTAGAAACAATTAATAGTCTTTATATATACACACGTCAGCAAATTATATCAAAACAATTGGTTAAAAAATCAATTAGTTAAAACCAAACAGCAGTATTTTAAAACGCAACTATGTATACATTACGCTGTCACTTTGTAACTAAATGTAGTTACATAAAAATTTTGCAAGAAACCCCTTCAAAACCTTTTATACAAAAGATACTTTTTCATTTTATAAATAAAAATTGTCAAAAGAAACAAATCTACCCTTAGCTATTTCTAGATGTTATACTGTCCCTTTTTTGTACTATCGTTGATAATCACCCTTTTTACCCTTGTGGTATTCTAAATATCATTGTTGGTATTTCTTCTTTCTTTCCTTTCCTTACTGTATTGTGCTATGTCTGAGAAGAAGGGGATTTTGGGGTTTAAGCATTGCTCTTCCTGCAGTGGTTAACTCCCGAATAGTGATCTGTATGAGGAATGTGTATACTGTTTAGGGGTTCCACACTAGTTTATGAAACCTCCCTGTGACATTTGTGCCAGTTTCGGTCAGCAGACGCTGAATGAAGAAGGAATAAAGTAATTCTCAAAGGTTTGCTGCCTTCTCCTTTTTCTGCGGCTATTTCTGCATCAGAGGTCTCAACTCTTCCATCTATGGACAAAAAGCGTCCTTATTCTGACCCCTCATCACCGGCCAGTGATGGGGGCAAGCCTCATAAGCATAAGGCCCGTAAGACTTCCATGGAGCACAGGATTGTCTCCTCTGTTCTGACCACCTCTGCTCCAAGCTCAGCTCCTGTGGCCCCTACAGAGATTGCCATGACTTTTTCATCTAAGCCACTCTGCACAGACGGTTACAGTTCCTAACGTGGTTTCGGCTCAGACCATATTACCTGCCATCATCTCAGCACCGAAGTCCCCCATCTCTGTTCGGAGATCGGTACCGACCTCTTCGGAGCCGAATAATGACTTCCACTCCGGCTATTGCTTCGGCTCCTAGCCCGCTCTCTGCACCGATAATCCCACTCTTGCCTGTTTCAAAACTGGAATCACATGTGCTGACTTTTACTACACCACGGACCCAGTACTCCCCGTCTTGGATCCATTTGCTGGACAAGCCTTTAGCCCCTTTTTGGACCGACCCAACTCCTCCTCAGGTGTGTCAGTAAGGTCCACCGGGAGCCTGTCTGAGTTGAATGTGGTGCGCCTCTTTGATCAGCTGCTGACAGCCAGGGGGATTACAAATTTTCCTAGAACCCACCCTACGTTTTGGGTCCATTGCCCCTGCGATTCCCTCGTATTATCCTCCCTTGGACCCTACGGTTCCGAGGCCCATAGCTACAACGTCTGCAGGAGGACTCCTTTCCTCGGCGCCAACAGTGACCTTGTATGAGGCTGTGTGGCCCCTTTGGGTGTCTGTTCCTTCAGAACCAACCCTTCCTCAATCTCATGCTTGGGGGGGGTGGAACCCTCTGTTCCAGGTACGGCTCCGGTTGTTTCGTCTGCTCCATCTTCGGATCCGGGGGTTACTCCCACCCTAGTTTTGCTTGACGCTCCATCCTTGTTAGCGGACCATGTGGAGCGGGGTGTGACTCCGGTTCAGAGATGGTCTTCATCTGTTCCTGGCTCCCATTCCTTTTCAGATGGGCTTGGCTTCCGGGTGATGGAGAGGGTGCTTGCTTCGGGAAGCAATCCTCTTACGTCGGTTTTCCCTCAGCTCCTTCTGAGCTGCAGCTATCACAGCCCACCCCCCAGGACAACGAGAGCACAAGCCTCAGAAAACCCTTGTACAAAGTAACCCCCTTTGAGTCTTCTTTGGATGCCCCCCACTGAAGAACCCCCTCGGAAACGGATGTGTAAGAGGAAACTCATGGACTCTCCAGAGGAGTCCCTCACTAAAGATGCTGACTATGATGATGGGGAAGGTCCCCACGGTCACCCCCTGACGATGTCTCCTTTGGAGACATCCTGGAAATTGTGAGGCAGAGGGGTGACTGGATGCTCCTCCAACCCTTCCTCAGAAGAATCTGCATTTTTGCAGGCCTTCCGCTCTCAGCCCTCTACTTCTTGAGTGGCCCCCCCCTGCCGATGACTTATTTAAGCTCATCATGCAGCGAGCATGGAAGAACCCTGATACCGTTGAGGCCATTCCCCGGAGATCAGACAAAATACTCTCCCCTCCAGAGGATCAGCCCAATTAGTCTAGAGGCTTACCAGTAGATGCTATGGTGGTGGCGGCTGTCATGAAAAAGGACCTTGAGGAGGAAAGTCCTGTTGTCCACCCACCCAGCAGAGCGTCCCGGGTGGTGGACAAATTAGGGAAGTGAGTTTTTGCTTCAACGACCTTTGCTGTTAGGTCTCTGAACTTTTTGGCGCATTTTACGAGGCTCCGAAGAGATCTCATCACTGAACTCTGGAAGCCTCACGGTTCAAGTTTTGGACAGGGCACGCGACAGCTGCTTCCCAACTTGCCACCCTAGAGTCGATTTCCAACTGGTCCATGAGGTTGCTGTCCCACACAACTGAAGGGGCGGCTAGAGCTGCTGGTGCAGGCATAATTATTAGATGCCATGCCTGGATGCGCATCGTTGACCTCGCGGACGCCTTCAAATCTTCCTTTTTAAACGCCCCTACTGAACTGTCAGTTCTGTTCGGTTCTAAAGTGAAGGACACATTAGCCAGGTGCAAGCCGGACGGAAAAATCTTCTCTGCCGTTGGCCTACATTTTTCCAAGCCTCAGCGCTCCTTTTCCAGGAACCATAGGAGTGGAAAAATGTGGCGTAAAAAAATCTGATGGCCCTTTCTGTAGTGCACGTGGTGAGGACTCTCCCAGAGGCAGAGGGAGTTCCAGTAATGGAAGACACCCCTTTCAGGGCAGAGGGGTCCCCAGAAATCAGGACTCCAGGGATTCTTTCTACCAACGACCATATCAGCGCTCCTGAAGCGTTGCCCAATTGCTTTCCCCTGGAAGCAGTCTGGGCTCGTTTCTCTGTACCAAACTGTCTAGCTCTCTATTACAAGTGATTAGTGGGTGCAGAAAATAATTTCCAGAGGTTACTACATCCCTCTAATCTCTTATCTAAGACCCCCAAAATCCCTTCCCGATGTTCCACCCAGTCAAAGGGAAGAGGCATTTTCAGAAATAGCGAAGCTGTGTATAAAACAAGTCATCCAACAAGTCCCCCCAGACCAGTGCAGATCCCAGTTTTGCTCAAGATTCTTTATGGTGCCAAAATAGACTGGGGACTGGAGGCTCATTCTGGATCTTGGCCAACTAAACAAGTCAGTAGTTCAGACCAAATTCCGCATGGTCCCGATACAATCCATTCTCCCATTTCTTCGGGAGAGTGTGTGAATGTGCTCAATAGACCTCCAGGATGCGTATTACCATGTCAAAATGGACAAGAAGCTCCAGGAGTCTCCTTTGCTTCCGGCTAGGAGCCAATCATTACCAATTCAGAGCCCTACCATTCGGTCTCTCGACGGCCCCCCAGAGTGTTCAGGAAATGCCTAGCAGTGTTGACAGCTGATCTGAGACTTCAGGGGTTCCAGGTGTTTCTGTACCTAGACGATTGGCTCCTCTCCGCCCCCACCAATCGCCTACTGGTCAGGGCCCTCCACTACTCTCTAGAAGTAGCGGAGTTCCTAGGCATCACCATACACTGGGAAAAATCCATCCTTCATCCCACCCAGCAGTTGGAATTTATAGGGGCAGTATTCAACACTCAAACAAGCCAAGTCCTCTCTTCCTCCTCACAGACTTCAGAGATTAAGGTTACAAGTATAAGTGATACTCTGTCGAAGGAAGGTGTCAGCAAGTGAAGTTCTACAGGCTCTGAGGTCCATGGCGGCAGCCATCCCAATTGTTCCCCTAACCAGATTGCACGTGAGACTACTACAATAGCTGCTTTTATCCCAGTGGGTATCCAGTCTTCATCCCCTGAGCTCACAGATCCTCATCACCAACTCTTACAAACAAGATCTCCTCTGGTGAATGAGAACAGACTAAAATCTTTGGTGTCACTCCTTCCAGACTCCCCAACCCAATGCCACGGTGACCATGGACGCTTCCCTGATAGGGTGGGGGTGGCCACTTCCAGGGAAAGACAGACCAAGGTACGTGGTCCAGCCTAGAGGTCAGCTTGCATAATCAGTTTCCTGGAGTTGAGAGCAGTGCTGTTAGCATTGAGGGCACTTCATCCGCTACTTCCGTCGGGAACGATTGCAATCCAGTCTGGAAGAAAAATATGTCCATCGTCTGGTACATAAACAGGGACGGACCAAATCCTACCCCCTATGTTGCGAGGCCATGAGAGAATTTGGCATTGGGCGATAGCTTCCAACCGCTTTCTAATCGCAATGCCTATCCCAGGGAGCTCCAACGTGATTGTGGACAGGCTGAGCAGATGCATCCTTCGTCCACACGAGTGGTCTCTCAACCCGAACGTGGTGGCAGAAATCGACAGCCGTTGGGGCCAGCCTTGCTGCGATCTTTTCGCTTCCCCATCAAACAAAAAATACAGCAGCTACTTTGCCCTCTTTCCCCCAGATGAGGAGTCGCTGAGAGACGCTTTGACTCACGATTGGCCCGAGGGTCTCATCTATGCTTATCCTCAGATACCACTGATACCCCTATTTCTAAGGAAAGCTATTCAGTTGAGATGCAAAGTAATGCTCATTGCCCCTTTCTGGCTTCATCAAATGTGGTTTCCCTTCCTCCGCCCTCATCTGTTACAACCCCCTTGCATCCTGGACACTCGTCAGCACCCAGTATCTCACCCACAAGGGCTGACTCCCCCAAATCTATCCACTCTCAAGCTGACAGCTTGGCTTCTCCACTTCTATTAGTTGCCAGGCAGGAAACCCTTTCCTCATCTGTCCGAGATATTATTCTGGCCTCCCATAAACCATCCACCAGAAAACTTCACAGAGACAAATGGAAAAGATTCGCTATCTGGTCACATAATCGGATGCTAAGTCCTTTTTCAACCCCTACAGCTGCTATTCCTCACTATCTTTCTGAGCTGTTTGACAATGAGGCATCAGCTTCCACCATTCAAGTCCATTTAGCAGCCATTTCCCATTTCCATAATGGTTCAGATTGAGTCCCTCTTATTTCCACCAGACTTTGTAAAACTTTTCTAAAGGGAATTTTCCATAGCAGATCTCCTATCAGGCAGCCTGTGGAGGCATGAAATTTCTCCCATATTCTCCAGTCGCTCTCTCTACCCCCCGGCTGCAACATGTGATCTAAAATTCCTGTCTTGGAAATCTTTGTTTTTGGTGGCGGTCACTTCAGCTAGACGGATTTCTGAATTACAAGCTTTATGCATCAAGAGCCCATACCTGATCTTCCATAAGGACAGAGTATCACTTCATACTAATCCATCTTTTCTCCCCAAGGTGGTTTCCGACTTCTCTGTTAACCAGTCCATTGAGCTCCCTGTATTTTTTCCTAATTATTCAAACAAGGGAGAATAATGCCTGCATTCATTGGATGTTCATAGACAGCTATGTTTCTACCTGGATAGAACCAAGTCCTTTCGCAAGTCGGACCAACTTTTCATTTCATTTTCTGGTCCTAGAATGGGGTACGCTGCATCTAAAGTTACTTTGTCAAAATGGCTCAGAGATTGCATTACCTTTTCTTACTCTCTTAGGAGTGAATCCAAGCCTGCTCAAATCAAAGCTCACTCAACTAGGGCTATTGCAGCTTCTGTTTGCTTCCACTCCAGGGCTTCCATGGATGACATCTGTGCAGCAGCCATTTGGGCTAAACCCCATACCTTCATCAAGCATTACAAATTGGATCTAGTCTCCAAGGGAAGAGCCGCCTTCAGCTCAGTGGTTCTCAGGAATGTTCTTTCATAAGGGCCACCCAGGTTCTCCAAGTAGCTTGGGATTCTGTCCCATCAGTGATGGATAGGAAGATTAACAACTTCAGATAAAAAGTTATGTCTTACCATAACGTTCCATATGAGTTGTTGATCTTCTTCCAGTCATCACACCCTCCCACCGTCCCCCACCAAAGGCTCCTGGTGGATCTTCTGGGTCCTTGTGGTTTTTCAGGGTTTCTGCACAGAGATGGCCTCTGTCTTCCTGTTTCTTCTATATGTTGCATGTCTTCCTGTTTCTTCTATATGTTGCATGGAAACACAGTCTGAGGTAACTGGGCAAAGGGCATTGTGGGTAGCAGCTTAGTTTGAGAGTTTTTGGTGTACGCGAACTTGGTATTAGGCCGACTTGGTTCCGAGGGCTCGGAACCGAACCCATCAGTGATGACTGGAAGATCAACAACTCTGATGGAACATTATGGTAAGACATAACTTCTTTTTTCTTCTTGGATTGCTAGAGCCATTTCTTTTTATTACACACACCATGGGAAGACACTGTCAGGCAATGTCAGAGCCCATTCCACAAGAGCCATGGCTTCCTCTGGATCCTTTTTCAAAGGCCTAGGCACCAACTCCATTCTGGAAGCAGCTACCTGGTCCTCTGTACATACCTTCACCAGACACTATAAATTGGACCACATTTCCAGGGCCAGGGCAGGATTTGCTAGGGCTGTCCTGCATGGGTTCCTGGAATCCTCATCCAGACCACCTCCCAGCCACCAGTGAGTTTTGGCACTCACCGACTAGTGAATCCTGCAACATTGGAATAGAAGGACATAGGAAAGTTGTGTAAAATCTTACCATAACCATAGATATCCTTCTCTTCCATGTTGCAGTATTCCTTCACTCCCACCATCCCCCTTTTATCCTTGCACTTGCTCTCCTCAGCTCCTGTACAGGCTAGGCCATCAGGACTGGTCCGTCTGAGGCTTCCTTGGTTCTGAGTGCCAGTGGCGCAGACGTCTCATCTATTGCTCACGTACCTGCCAACACATCAGACATCCAACACACCTTCTGGGCTGGAAAAGCTTTGGTAACTTGGCCGGACAAGCTGATCAGAAGAAGGGTAAACCCACTAGTGAATACTGCAACATAGAATAGAAGGACAATCTGCGGTTATGGTAAGATTTTACACAACCTTCCTTTGTGCTACTAGCAACAAACACAAACCCAGACTTGGCATAAGTAACAGTAAACTTCTCTCCCCCTGAAGAGCTATGCAGCAGAAGAAATCCGGAAAAAGCCAAAATTTATTGGGGGGGGGGGGGGGGGGTTAAAATGGCACAAAACCAGGGACAAATTTTAAACATTGCTTGTATCATTTTAGAAACGTTGTTAGAGTAAAATGATCTTCATATTTCACTGTTGCAGTTATCACACTTGCGTTATCCTGCCAGGGTAGCCCTCAGTCGGCCCGAATACCAGAGGCTTAGTATATCTGATTCGGTTGCTGTCGCTCCAAGACTGACATCAGGTCATCAGTGGTATAAAAACAGGCAGCCAACGCCATTGCATCAGTCTTTCTTGCCGAGGAGCCCGAAGCAGAAGCAGTTTGCACGAGTGCTGGTCGGCTGCTACCAGAGTCTTCGTTTCCAGAATTGAAGTTGGCCTTCTAAAGCTAAGTACTCAGTTGGGGATCCTTTTTTCTTGCTCTGACCGATGTCAGAAAAAGTTAACAATTGTCTTGCCTGTGGAATGCAAATACCACACTGAGATTTCCATTCTTACTGATTCACCTGTTTAGGCCCAGACTACGATGTCCCTCGCTGTCGATTTTGTGCTTTGTTCAATGCCAGAACTATATGTCGTTGAGCCCTTATTGTAGCTAAATACTTTCGCTCTCGATCTCAGTATTCGGAAATGGTTCGGTAAGCCATCAGACTACCGATCTTCTGAAAAAAAAGTAAGGATAAAGACAGAGACAGACCGCACAGGTCCAAAACTGCCAACGACGCCTCCGTTAAGCTAGTCTTCAGTTCACCGGTACTCAGTGAGATGTTTCGCAGCCCCTGATGCCCACTTCTGGATTCACAGGCCAATACCGAGACCCCGTTCAGAGTCAGGTATGCCACAAGACTCTTCTTTGACTATGGAATTTGCAGATGTCTCTACCTTGGATGGATCAGGAGCCGCTATGCAGGCACCCGCTTCTGAGGAAGTTCTTCGCACTACTGATATTCAACACAAACAAACTACTACTTTTGCGTCTTCAGACGATGTTCATGTTTCACTGTTGCAGTCATTACATTTGGGTAATCTGCTGGCAGGTTGCCCTCAGTCGGCCTGAATTCCAAAGTCTTGGGTTCTGCATCGGTTGCTGTCTCCTCTTCCATGACATCCGGTCGTCAGGGGTATAAAACAAGCAGCCGACGCCATTTTCTTTAGTCTTTCTTGCAGCGCGTTTCCCGAAGCAGAAGCAGTTCACAAGTGCCGGTCGACCGACTCCTGAAGTGTTCGAGTTTCAGAACCAAAGTCTTCACTAAAGCTAAGTACCCCGTTGGGGAAACTTTTTTTCTTGCTCCATACCGATGTCAGAAAAAAGTTAATTGTATTACTTGTGGGAAGCAAATACCTCATAAGGATTTTCATTTATACTGTATTCCTTGCCTAGGGCCCTGATCACAACGTGCCTGGCTGTCAGTTTTGTGCTAGATTTAACCAACACGCTATTAAACTTCAGTATATTTTTGCCTCAAAATATTTTGGAAGCAGATTTAACTACCCTGAAATGTCATCGGATAGCAATCAGACTACCGGAGTACACAAAAAAAATGCAAACAAAAGGACAGAGACAGACCGTAGAGGTCCAAAACCGACGACGAAGCTTCTCCTAAGCCAGTCGCTGGTTCACCGGTACTCAGTGAGGTGCTTTTGCAACCCCTGATACCTTGTACTTTAGAGACGCAGGCCCCTACCGAGACCCATGTGGAGTCCGGCACGCCGCGAGATTCTCAAAGTATTGTACCCATGGATGTCTCTCCCTCGGATGGGTCCAGAGCCGCTGAGCAGGCACCGGCTCCTGAGGGTGTATTCAGGCCTCAACATTTTTATATAAAATTGACGTCAGCTTCACAATCAAAGACAAAAGCAACTTCTAAAGCTAAAAAACTGATGCATGAGCCACGTGTACAGGCCTCTATCCCCAAAAAACAGATGATCAAAATGGCTGAAGACCTAATTACCTTGATCAGGGGTTCCCAACCTCCTCCTGATAAGAGGCCTAGGTAGGACACTGATTATGAATCTTCAGATCAGGTTTCTATTTCTTCTGATTCCTCTTCTGATCAGGAATTATCTATACCTCCCTATGAGGATTCTGATGCAGAGGAATCTATCCCATCTGCATCACCTCCTGAGGATTATTCATTTGGAGAAACCTTGCATACTTTGAGGTAGCATTTTCACTGGGAGAGTCAAGATTTCTCAATCAAAAAAGAGGCTCAGGGATTTCCTTCTTCTCCCTCAGCATAGGCCTTTAGCCATATCCCCTGTTTTAAATATTGTGGATGATGTGTTTTCAGAGTCAAGCTCGACTCCAGACTCCTTACCTCCGGCTCCCAGCAAGCCAGACAGATATTACAGGGTCCCTGACTCTCACAAATTTTTATTTAGAAACCCTGCTGCTGACCCTGAAACTACTTCACAGGGTCCAAAGGGGGTTAAGGCCTCAACAGCAAAAAAACCTTCCCCCTCTGACAGATTCAATGGCACTGGATAGATGGGGAAAAAAGGTTTATACATCTGCAACCTTGGCAATTAGGGCCTTAAACTGCCAGTTTCATATGCTCAAGTATCAACAACATGTTGTGGGATTGCTGAAACAGAAAATGATGTTTGATTTCTGAATGTGCAGAAAATAAAAAAATTGCAGGAATTATTGCATGCAGCAGAACAAGTTGGAAAGCATACTTTGCAATGTGGTTTTGATTCCTTAGAGGCCTTCTGCAGGGCCGCAGTTACTGGATCTGTGATTAGGAGGCATGCCTGGCTAAAAGAGCAAAATTTGCCTGATCATGTTAAAGCTAAATTGCAGGATGCACCTTTACAGCATGATACTCTGTGTGGTATTAAGGCATAAGAGGTTTTAAAGAAAAGCTAAGTCTATGCAAACTATAAAAGACTTCTTACAAGTGCAGCCACCAAGATTCAGTAGACACTGGCCTACAAAAAATTGGTCCTTTCCTGTGTCTGACAGAGCTCAAAGGGGCAAATCCAGACGCCCTAAAGGTTCTAGATACCAGTCACAAGATTCTTACAGGTCAAAGCAATTGGGTGCTTCCATCTCCAAAACTGGAGGCGATAAAGCGCAACCCTCCAGAAAACAGTCTCAATGACTTTCCTCTGCCACCACCAAGCACTTAACTTTTGGCAGCACCCTTAGGGGGAAAATTAGCACTTTTTGCTCAAAATTGGCAGTTAATAACCCAGGACAAGTGGGTGCTAAACATAGTATCCCAGGGCTACAGATTCCACTTCCATACTCTGCCAATGGCAAACGGTTGGCCAGATCTGCCAAAAAATCAATGGGCAGAGGCACAAAAACAGGTTACGTCCCTCATGGATATGGGGCTATTCAGCCAGTACCAGAACAGGAAAAAGGACAAGGTTTTTATTCACGACTGTTCTTGGTACCCAGAAAAGACAAGTCCTGTCACCCAATACTGGACTTATTTGAACACATACCTGGACATTCCAAAATTCAAAATGCTAACGTTACAGCAGCTTCTGCCCATGCTGGGCAAGAACGCTTGGCTGGTGACATTGGATTTAAGAGGCATACCTGCATATCCCAATAAGGGAAACGTGCAGAAGATACCTCCGTTTCAAGGCTGGTTCTATGCATTGCCAATTCTCTGCACTGCTCTTTGGCTTATCTACTTTGCCCAGGGTCTTTACAAAGTGCCTGGCACCAGTAATTGCATTTTGCAGACAAAAATGTGTACAAATTTATCCTTCCTTGGACAACTGTCTCATTCAAGCAGAGAACAAGGACACTCTTCTTCAACACCTGGCGTTTGTGAAAAGGCTTCTAACATGCCTAGGGTACACTAAACGAAAAGAAATCACAGCTGGTACCCTCTCAAAAGATAACATTCCTGGTGCAAGCTTGAATACAACTGCCCAGATGGCTTTCCTTACGCCAGACAAACAAAGGCAACTGACTACTTACTTCAAACTGATAGCAACAAAAACCCAGTTAACTGCAAGACAAACTCTGCAGGCTTTAGGGTTCATGGCATCCTGCATCATACTGATTCCATATGCAAGACTGCATATGAGGAAACTACAGTGGTACCTAAAATGTTTACGGAGTCAACATTGTCACAGTCTGGAAGCAATGATTCCTCTCATTCCCTGCCTGCAACAGGAGTTTCTATGGTGGGCAAAGGCATGTCACCGGAACATGGGACGGGCTTTCACTTTACCCCCTGCCAGCCAAACCTTAACAGACTCATCAGATTATGCATGGGGGGCTCACCTGGTGGGAAGATGCATTCAGGACACATGGACCCCAAAACAAATGCATCTGCATATCAATCAAAAAGAGATGTTAGCTGGTCAAAATGCCCTGACAGCCTTCAAGGGCTTACTTCATCCAGGGCAACTACTGATAAAGACGGACAACACCACGGTGATGTGGTATATAAACAACCAGGGGGGCATGCACTCATACCCCCTTTGCAGACTAGCCATAGGACTGTGGGGCATAGCCTTGACTTACCAAGTACATCTTCAAGCTTAATTCCTGCCAGGAAAGCAAAATACTCTGGCAGACGATTTAAGCAGAAACCTTATGGACTTTCACTAGTGGAAACTAGATCCACAGGTCTTCAGCATGATAATAAAGAAATGGGGGAGACCGGATATAGACCCATTTGCCCCTCCTTAAAATATCAACTTGAAAAATTCTGCACAAGGACTTATCACGGACAAGCATGGAAAGTGGACGCCCCTATCCTTCAGATGGAAAAACCTATTGGTTTACTCCTTTCCTCTTCTGCCTCTTCTTCCCAAGGTACTACTAAAAGTCAGACAGGAGAAACCAAAGATGATTCTAATTGCTCCGGACTGGCCCCGCCAATACTGGTACCAAATCCTAGGGAGCATATCTAATTTCCCAGCTTGGTACTTACCTTAAATACCTCACTTACTGTCCCAGCAAAACAGTCAAATCCTGCACAATCAGCTCCAAACACTGAACCTGGCAGCATGGCTGATCATGTAGTTATTCAAACACCTCTCAGTAAAGCTGTGATGGATGCCATTTTGGAAGCCAGAAGGCCTAGTACTAGAAAATCTTATGCTGATAAATGGAAGAGATTCTGTGCTTGGAACCAAGTGCAAGGAACTGATACAGCAAAGCCAAATATTCCTCAGATTTTACAATACTTGACTAAGATGCTTGACAAAGGCCTATCTTTTTCATCAATAAAAATCCATGCCTCCGCCATCTCGGCTCATTACAACACAGAGCCACTAATCTTTTCTCATCCTTTACTAAAGCAGTATCTTACAGGGGCCAAAATTTTAAGGCCTCCCAGAAGATCACCAATTCCTGCATGGGACCTCAATTATGTGTTGGAAAAGCTCACCCTGCCTCCATTTGAACCAGCTGCTACTGCAGACCTAAAGTTCTTATGGAAAACAGCTCTGCTCCTGGCAATTCAGCAAGAAGAGTCTCAGAGCTACATGCCCTCATGGCTGTGGAGCCTTTTATCATTTTTTACCCAGACAGGGTGTTCCTGAGGACCAATCCTTCATTTATGCCTAAGGCTGCCAGCCATTTATCCAAATCTGCAGAACAAGGGGGAGAGGATTCTGCATGCATTGGACGTACACAGACAGCTCAGATTCTACTTGAGCAGGACTACTGCTTGAAGAAAAACTAAGCAGTTACTAGTGACATATGCTGCAAGATCAGAAAGAAAGGCTATTTCAAAGCAGACTATTTCAAAATGGATAAGCCACTGCATCCGTTTCTGCTACTTTACACCATGGCAAACCTGTGCCCAAGGGCATTAGGTTTCATTCCACCAGAGCTGCAGCTACATCAGCAGCCTTTCTCAGAGGAATACCAACCAAAGACATTCTAGAGGCTGCTACTTGGAGTTCTGTTCACACTTTTACAAAGCATTATCATTTGCTCAAGTCCAGGGCAGGCTTTGCCACTGCAGTTCTGCAGGGCCTTATAGCCGCCCCTAATGCTGTTTAGCTCCAGCCTCCCATCCATAGCTTTGGGATTCTAACCAAATGTAATAACTGCAACAGAAACTGAAACACAAAAAACATAGTACAGTTGTGTACACTTACCATAAATGTAGATGTTCGAGTGTATTCACTGTTGCAGTCCAGGTTACCTACCCGCCATCCCCCTTGTATTCTGGAGTTTCTCTTTCCTTCACTATCTTCTACAACCTATATGGTGTAGTTGCTTTTAGATGAAGGTAAAGTTTGTATTGTTGCACCTATATATAGTTTCTGTATATATATATATATATATATATATATATATATATATATATAATGTATATAAAATATATGTATATATATATATATTTTTTGCTACCTTTTTGGGGGCACCTGACATAGGGCAAGAAAAACTAAAGAAAATGGTGTCAGCTGCTTGTTTTATACCCCTGACGACCTGACGTCATGGAAGAAGAAACAGCAACCGACGCAGGACCCAAGACTTTGGAATTCAGGCCGACTGAGGGCAACCTGCCAGCAGATTACCCAAATGTAATGACTGCAACAGTGAATACACTCGAACATATACATTTATGGTAAGTGTACACAACTGTACTTTAGCGACCCTAGACCTAAAAGAGTCCTGTCTGCACATCCCAATCAGAGACTCTTGCAGGAAATATCTACATTTCAGGGCAGGATCTATGCATCATCTGTTCTCTGGACTTCCCTTTGGCTTGTCCACTGCTCCCAGAGTTTTCACAAAATGCCTGGCTCCAGCCATTGCATTTGGCAGACAAAGAAATATTCAGATTTACCCCTACTTGGACGACTGCCTGATTCAGTCAGATAGGAAAAGCTGTTGCAGCATCTGACACTTGTAAAGGACCTACTAACCTCATTGGGGTACACTATAAACAAAAAGAAATCCAAACTAGTCCCCAGTCAAATAATTGCATTCTTGGGAGCAAGCCTGGACACAGCATCCCAGATGGCATTCCTTACTCCAGAAAAACAAGCCTATCTGACAGGCTACTTCTTCCAACTGGCCACCAGAACCCAGTTATCTGCAAGGAAAATCCTGCAAGCTGTAGGGTTCATGGCCTCCTGCATTCTACTAATTCCATATGCCAGACTGCATATGAGGAAACTTCACTGGTACTTAAAACCGTTTGGTGTCAACATTCTCAGGACCTGGAAACTATTGTACCCATGATACCTTGTCTAAGGAAAGATTTTCTTTGGTCAGCAGCAGCATACAACCACAACAATGGACTTCCCTTTTCACAACCCCACGCTGCCCAGACCCTAACCATGGACTCATCAGACTGTGCCTGGGGTGCACACCTGGACGGCAGGTGCATTTAGGGCCACTGGAGCCCAAATCAGATTCATCTGCACAGCAACCAAAAAGAGATGCTAGCTGTTTATCACACTCTGACAGCTTTCAGACCCCTACTTTCTCTTCGGGGCCTCTTACTAATCTAAACTGACAACACCACAGTGATGTGGTACATCAACAAGCAGGGGGAAACCCACTCTGCAGGCTAACCATGACCCTTTGGAACACTGCCTCAGCCTTGCATATTCACCTGCTAACACAATTCCTGCCAGGCAATCAAAACTCTCTGGCAGACAACGTAAGCAGAAATCTTTTAGACCCACGCGAGTGGCAATTAAACCACACCTTCAGCCTTTGTACCCCGAAGGTGGACCTTTTTGCCTCCCCCAACAACCACCAGCTCAGCAAATTCTGCACCAGGGAACCTCACAGCAAGCCCTGGAAAGTGGATGGCCCTGTCCTTCCAATGGGTAAAAACCCTATCAATCTATGCATTTCTCCCTTTACCTCTTCTTACAAGGGTATTACTCAAAGTAAGGGAGGAAAGACCAAGGGCAGTCCTGATTGCCCCAGACTGGCCATGTCAACACTAGTACCCACTACTGCTCAGTCTGTCACCATTGCCTCCATGGCACCTCCCTCAGATTGTAACTCTCCTGACTCAGCAAGAGTGAGAGTTCTTGCATCCACAATTGCAGACCCTGAACCTGGCAGCCTTGCTTATTTCTTGACTTCTCCTACAGTGGCCAGCCTAAGCAAGCAGGTCCTGGATGTTATACGTGAAGCCATACGACCCAGAAGTAGAAAATCCTACACTGACAAGTGGAAAAGGTATTGTTCCTGGATCCAGACTAAAGGAGCTGACCCAGGACAGCCCTCCTTACCTCTCATTCTGGATTTTCTAGCAGACCTACTCCACAGGGGTCTATCCTTCTCTTCCATTAAAATCCATGCCTCTGCCTTCTTTGCACATTACAGCACTGTCTCACCTTTCTTTTCACACCCTCTCATCAAGCAGTTCCTTAGAGGGGCTAACAACTTAAGGCCTCCAAGAAGGGCCCCTACCCCTGCTTTTGGGACCTTAACTTTGTGTTGGAAAAGCTCACGCTTACCCCCCTTTGAGCCTGCAGCTTCAGCAGAGTTAAAATTCCTCTCTTGGAAAACAGCCTTGCTTCTGGCCATCACTTCAGCTAGAAGAGTGTCTTGAGCTACAAGCACTTATGGCTGTGGAACCTTTCATTTTTCATGCTGACAGGGTGTCCCTCAGGACTAACCCAACTTTCATGCCTAAAGTGGTGTGCTGTGTGGCTCTCAACCAATCTGTTCATTTGCCCATCTTTTTCCCTAAACCTCAAAATAAGGGGGTAAAAGTCCTGCACTCTTTAGATGTGCAAAGACAGCTCAGATTCTACCGGGATAGGATTAAGCCTTTTAGTAAATCTGACCAGTTACTAGTCAGCTTTGTACCAGGGGCAGAGGGCAAGGCCATATCAAAACAAAGCATTTCCAAATGGATAGCACACTGTATCCATCTCTGTTACAAACACCATGGGAAACCATCCCCACAGGGGGTCAGAACACATTCCACTAGGGCAACTTCAACCTCTGCAGCCTTTCTCAGAGGGGTCCTTACCAGGGACATCCTGGAAGCTGCAACATGGAGTTCTGTTAATACCCTCACCAAGCATTACCACCTGTCTATCTTTTCCAAATCCAGGGCAAGCTTTGCAACCGCAGTCCTGCAGGGCATACTAGCCCGCCCCAACTCTTCTTGACTGCCTGTACCTGATGTTCATTGTGCATACAGCTGCAGTAATCACAGATGGGTTCTCTGCCGTCAGGCGGGTCCTCGGTCGGCCGAATTCCAAAGTCTAGGTCCGGCGTCGGTTGTTGTCGCTTTCTTTCCTGACGTCAGTGAGGCAGGTGTATATAAGACACAGCCGACGCCATTTTCTCCAGTCTTTTTTGCCGCGCGGTGCCCGAAGCAGAAGCAGTTCGCAAGTGCCGGTCGGCCAGCTCCTGAATTTACGAAAAATTGGAAACCAAGTCTTCATTAAAGCTAAGTACCCCGTTGGGGAAACTTTTCTTGCCTCAGACCGATGTCAGAAAAAGTTAACAATTGTATTTCTTGTGGGAAGCAAATACCGCATAAGGATTTTCATTCCCTCTGCATACCTTGTTTAGGCCCAGACCACGACGTCTCGGGCTGTCGCTTTTGCGCTACTTTCAATAAACACACTATTAAGCGTCGGGCGGAGTTCGCCCAACACTTTTTTGGTACAGCCTTTGATTATAAAATGTCGTCGGAGACTCCGACTACCGTTTTGTCCAAAAAACGCAAGGACAAGGACCGACACGAGGGTCATGGGTCCCCACCGACACCACGCCAAAACCGGCTACACGTGGTCCGGTTCTCAGCGAGACGCCTATGCAGTCCCTGACTACCGACGACACTTCTTTGGCGGTGTCTTCTGTAACCGAAACCGCAGGTACTTCGGCCCATACCCAGACTACAACCACCGAAGCCACTGTGAGCGTTGAGCCTCCTAATGTGGACAGGTCCACTTCCACCCATGGTGTCTTTAGACCCTCATCCTCCTTTTCCATTAAGGCCTTTACTAAGTCCAAATCAGCCAGGCATCCCAAGAGGCCTGTTGCACAGGGCCCATCTCCAGGCCTCATGCCGAAAAAACAGATGCTTAAAATGGCTGAGGATTTAATTACTCTTATCAGGGGTTCCCAACTCCCTCCAGACAAGAGACCCAGAGTGGAGGAAGATTCTCCCTCTTCTGATCAGGGCTCCATTTTTTCAGAACATTCTGATGTGGAGGAACACTCTTACTCCCCTTTTGAAGATTCTGATGCAGAGCAGTCCATTCCTTCTGTATCTCCTCCTGAAGAGGAGGGAACACTTCCATTGGGAAGGCCAAGACTTTTCTGATTCCAAGAAAATACTTAGGGAATTTCTTTTGTTACCTCAACACAGACCTCTGGCGATTCCTCCTGTCTTGGACATATGATGTTTATTCGGAGGCTTGCCTTAATCCAGATTCCCTGCCTCCTGCCCCAGTCAAGCCTGATAGATACTACAGAGTACCTAACTCTCACCAATTTCTTTACAAAAGCCATAATGCTGACCCTGAAACCATTTCTCAAGGCCCCAAGGGAATGAAGGCCTCTACTGCTAAGAATCCACTACCTTCCGAAAGAGAGTCAAGATCCTTAGAAAGGTGGGGAAAAAAGGTTTATACCTCGGCCACCCTAGCCACGAGGGCTTTAAATTGTCAGTTCCATATGCTTAAATATCAGCAGTTTCTGTTATCACAATTAAGAAATAAAATGTCTCAACCTGAACAACCAGATTTGAAGGAGTTGCAGGATATGATGCATAGTGCAGAACAAGTGGGTAAGCACACCTTACAATGTGGCTATGATGCCCTAGAGGCCTCTAGTGGAGCTGCTGTTACAGGATCAGTCATTCGTAGACATGCCTGGCTTAGGGAACAAATCTTGCCTGTTCATGTGAAAGCTAAACTTCTAGATGCTCCTTTACAAAAGGATGTGTTATTTGGTACCAATGCTGAGGAGATATTACGGAAAATGGAAGAAAAAGCCAAATCTATGCAAACTGTCAAAGCTTTTCTACAGGTTCAACCACCACGTTTTAGCAGAAATTGGCCTTCTAAAAACTGGTCCTTTCCGGCCACGGACAAGCCCCAAAGGGGTAGATACAGGCGCACAAGGGGCAGAGGACAATCACAAGGATCATATAGAGGCAGGCAATGGCAAACTCCAGCACCAAGAGGTGGCGAAGACAGTGCACAACAATACAGGAAACAAACCCAATGACTTCCTCCTTTCCATGCCAAGCAAGTCTCAGCTGGCAGCACCCTTGGGAGGAAAGCTGGCATTATTTACAAGAAATTGGCATATTGTCACAGCAGACAAATGGATCCTGGATGTTATAAACAGAGGCTACAGATTTCATTTTCACACTCTTCCAAAAATGAGAGGCATGCCAAACCTGCCACACAATCAAAGGGCAGAGGCACAACTACAAATTTCAAAGCTCATAGACATGAAAGCTATTCAAGAGGTACCTACTCACGAACAAGGTCAAGGTTTTTATTCCAGACTATTTCTGGTACCAAGGAAAGAAACCGACTGGAGACCCATTTTGGACTTATCCATCCTAAACACATTCTTACTGCACCAAAATTCAAGATGCTCACATTACAGCAGCTTCTTCCCATGCTGGGCAAGGAGTTTTGGCTGGTAACATTGGACCTCAAGGAGGCATACCTGCATGTCCCAATCAGACAAAGTTGCAGAAGATACCTCAGATTTCTTGCAGGTTCAATCCACTATCAATTCTCTGCATTGCCCTTTGGCTTATCTACTGCCCAGAGTATTCACGAAATGCCTGGCATCAGTAATTGCCTACTGCAGACTTCAAGGGATACAAATTTACCCTTATTTGGACGACTGCCTGATCCAAGCAGACAGCAAGCACATACTTCTGGAACATCTGGCTTATGTAACACGGTTACTGCAGTCTCTGGGATACACAATCAACAAAGAGAAATCCAGGCTAACACCATCTCGGAAAATAACTTTCCTGGGTGCCAACTTGGACACAAACACCCAGATGGCCTATCTTACGCCAGAAAAACAGGGGCAACTAACTCAGTACTTCAAAATACTAGCAAAATGTACCAGGCTTACTGCAAGGAAAATCCTGCAGGCTCTGGGCTTCATGGCATCTTGCATTCTTTTAATCCCATGTGCAAAGTTGCATATGAGGAAACTTCAATGGTACCTAAAAAACCTATGGTCTCAACACAGCCACAGTTTGGAAACAATAATACCAATAATTCCATGTTTGCAACAGGAATTTCTATGGTAGGCCCAAGCATGTCAAACAAACACAGGTCTACCATTCTGCAAGCCTCAAGCAAATCAAGTCATCACAACAGACGCCTCAGATTACGCCTGGGGGGCGCACATGACAGACAGGTGCATTCAGGGCAAATGGTCAAAAAAGGAAAAGCACCTTCACATCAATCAAAAAGAAATGCTAGCAGTGATAAATGCAATTACAGCTTTCAAAGACCTCCTGCATCCAGGACAATTATTGATAAGAACAGACAACACCACAGTAATGTGGTACATAAACAAACAAGGAGGAACACATTCATACCCCCTGTGCAGACTAGCCATGACACTTTGAAGCTTGGCTCTGGATTGGCAAATCGAACTTCAAGCACAGTACTTGCCAGGTTTGGAAAACACGCTGGCAGACAATCTAAGCAGAAATATGACAGATCCACACGAATGGAAGTTGCATCCTCAAGTGTTTACAAAGATAATCCAAGCGTGGGGGAGGCCAGACATAGATCTCTTCGCCTCCCACAGGAATCATCAATTGGAAAAGTTTTGTTCAAGGACCTTTCATCCAAAGGCCTGGAGAGTGGACGCCCTTTCATTCAGTTGGACAGCATGGACAGTTTACGCTTTCCCACCCCTGCCACTTCTGCCCAAGGTGCTACTGAAAGCAAGAGCAGACAGACCGAAGATGATACTGATTGCTCCAGACTGGCCAAGGCAACACTGGTACCCACTCCTGAGGAGCCTAACACATACTCCTCCCTGGTCCCTACCTCTAATGCCTCTTCTACTGACACAGCACAGCTACAAAACTCTTCACAGTCAGCTGAAAACGCTCAATCTCGCTGCATGGAAAATTCCTTAACACCACAACAGACCCTACTCTCCAAAGAGGTGCAGGATGTCATTTTGGAGGCCAGAAGGCCATCTACTAGAAAGGCTTACTCTGCAAAATGGAAACGGTTTTGCTCTTGGAATGAGAAAAAAGGCCAGGACCCTAGAAAACTGACTTTGCCTCAGGTATTACAGTATCTAGCTGAGCTGCTGAACAGTGGACTTTCATTTTCCTCCATAAAAATCCATGCCTCAGCCATTTCTGCAGAATTCAACACGGATCCACCCTTATTCTCTCACCCACTGTTAAGACAGTTCCTCAGAGGGGCTAAGAATATAAGACCACCAAGGAAACAACCAATACCAGCCTGGGATCTTAATTACATTCTAGAAAAATTAACATTGCCTCCCTTTGAACCAGCTGCCTCAACAGATTTGCAATATTTGTCCTGGAAAACAGCTTTCCTTCTGGCCATTACCTCAGCTCGTAGGGTTTCGGAACTACAAGCCCTCATGGCTGTGCAACCCTTTCTCATCTTCCATCAGGACAGGGTTTCCCTTCGAACCAATCTGTCATTTATGCCTAAAGTGGTATCCAGGGTAGCTTTAAATCAAGCCATACACTTACCTACCTTTTACCCCAATCCTCAAAACAAAGGGGAAAAGCTGTTACACTCCTTAGACAGCTACGTTATTATTTGGACAGAACAAAGCCCTTTAGGAAATCAGAACAACTTTTTGTGTCCTATGCTGTAGGAGCTCAAGGGAAGCCAGTTACCAAACAGACAATTTCAAAATGGATAGGCCACTGCATACGGTTTTGTTACTCCTATCATGGAAAATCTGTCCCTGCAGGCTTCAGATCCCACTCCACCAGGGCCACAGCTACCTCTGCAGCCTTCCTCAGAGGAGTTCCTACCAAAGATATTTTGGAGGCAGCCACTTGGAGTTCTGTGCATACCTTCACAAAACACTACCACCTGCCTTTATATTCCAAAACTAGAGCAGGCTTTGCCACTGCTGTGTTGCAGGGCATTCTGGCTCATCCCAGTTCCACCTAGTGCCTACCACCCTGTGCGTAGCTTTGGGATTCTACCCATCTGTGATTACTGCAGCTGTATGCACGATGAACATAGTACAGTTTTGTACCTACCATAAATGTAGATGTTCGAGTGCTAATACAGCTGCAGTACAGGTTTCCCTCCCTCCTTCCCCTCTTGGTAAAGACCTAGGGTCTAACCCCTCTTCATACAACCTGATTGAGTTATCCTTCTATGGTATATTTGCTTACAACTACTGATTTTTGATTATATTGCATTGCATGTATATATATATTGCCTTCCTTCTGGGGGCACCTGACATCTGGGGCAAGAAAGACTGAAGAAAATGGCGTCGGCTGTGTCTTATATACACCTGCCTCACTGACGTCAGGAAAGAAAGCGACAACAACCGACGCCGGACCTAGACTTTGGAATTCGGCCGACCGAGGACCCGCCTGACGGCAGAGAACCCATCTGTGATTACTGCAGCTGTATTAGCACTTGAACATTTACATTTATGGTAGGTACAAAACTGTACTTTCTTCAGCTTTGGGAATCAACCCAAGTGTGATGACTGCAACAGTGAAACATGAAGAACATAGTACAGTTGTGTACACTTACCATAAATGTAGATGTTCAAGTGTATTCACTGTTTCAGTCCAGGTTTCCCACCCTCCAGTCCCCTTGTGTATCTCTCTTTCCTTCACTCTTTACAGGGCTATTTGTATTTACTATCTACTGGTGGTGTTATTCCACCATAACCTAGCTCCCTATTTAGGGGTTCCTGACAATTTGGGGCAAGCAAAACTGATGTAATGGCGTTGGCTGCCTGTTTTTATACTACTGACGACCTGACATCAGTCCTGGAGTGACAGCTTCTGATGCAAAAATACCAAGCCTCTGGCATTCGAGCCGACTGAGGGCTACCCCTGGCAGGATAACCCAAGTATGATGACTGCAACAGTGAATACACTCTTAACATCTACATTTATGGTAAGTGTACACAACTGTACGTTTGTGTTACCATGTATTTCCTCAAAGATAGGAAGACTGAAACTTAAATGGCTATCATTATTTAGTGAATTCAGTTCTCAAACCACAACTTTTAAGTGGAACAGACCAAAATGTATGACCCAAAGATTCTGTAAAACTTTGGACAGTTGAGAACTATGGTTAACTCATTGAATCACAAGTGGTGGTGGTGTGGGTAGAGAATTTAGGCTCTTTCTTACCTGTACTTTGAGGTACAGGGTTAGTCTGGGTAACTCTAACCCAGCAGCAATACCAAACTGGGGTATTTCACACACACACACCTCAACTGTACAGATTTTCGCAGAATGTCCAGATGGTTTGCCTCATTTTTTGGTTCATTTTTTAAAATGTGGTTTTCTGGCAAATTAGTGGCAAATCATTAATGATTAAAGTTAACAAATAATGACAGTTGAGCTTCAGTCTTCATCCCCTTCAGAAAATCCATGCTAATGTAACATCTGTTATTCTGTCAACTTTCTAAGTAAAAGCAATATTTAAAAATGTCCCTGTTTTTGGGACTTTTTCCCTCTTTTATTTATGGCTTTGTCCAGATTTCTTGCTCTAAGAGGTTGAGAGGTATGCACACACCATGGTTCTCCTACACAGACATGTGCACACACACACAGACGTGCAGACACACAGTAGTTCTCCTGCACACACGCAGACACACACACCGTAGTTCTCCTGTACACACAGACACACACTCACCATAATTCTCCTGCAAACAAGTATATTAACCGGCAGCCAGTAAAACGTATAAATTAACCTGCAGCCATTGACAGTTCTCTTAAATGTTGACAAAAGCACAGTTCTCCTACCGTTAGGTGCAGAAAAAATAAATTAACCTGCAGCCAGTAAAGCTAAAGCACAGATGTTCATCGTGTTACCCTGCTGCACTCATCACACTTGGGTTATCTTGTCGTCAGGCGATCCCGCAGTCGGCCTGAATTCCAAAGTCTTGGTCTGGCGTCGGTTGCTGTCGCTTCTTCCCTGACATCAGTGCGCCAGGGGTATATATGATGCATCCAACGCCATTTTCTTCAGTCTTTCTTGCCGCGCGGTGCCTGAAGCAGAAGCAGTTCGCAAGTGCCGGTTGGCCGACTCCTGAGATTTTCGAAGTCGAATTTCAGATCCGAAGTCTTCAATAAAGCTAAGTACCCCGTTGGGGAAACTTTTCTTGCCTCAGACAGATGTCAGAAAAAGTTAACAATTGTATTTCTTGTGGGAAGCAAATACCTCATAAGGATTTTCATTCTTATTGTATACCTTGCCTAGGCCCAGACCACAACGTCACTGGTTGTCGCTTTTGTGCTAGGTTCAATAAGCGTGCTATAAAAAGACGCTTTGATTTCGCACAACACTACTTCAGTAGAAAATTTAACTACACAATGCCGTTGGAGCAACCGACTACCAGCGTGCACAAAAAACGCAAGGATAAGGACAGGTAGCCTAGACCCAAGCCAGACTCCGAGGCCTCGGCTGGGCCGGTCTCCGGCTCACCGGTTTTCAGTGAGGCTCCTACGCAGCCCCTGGCTACCGCAGAATTGGAACCAGAGACCGCTTCGGATCCTTTAGCGGAGAGTGCTAGGTCGACGCAGCCATTTTCTTTAGACCCTACCGACGACATTGCAGAAAGAGATGTCGGTGCTGCAGAAACACCTTCGGTTTCTGAAGGTGTCTTCAGACCGACAACGCTCACCATAAAAACGTATCCTAAGCTTAAGACTCCTATTAAACCAAAAAAGACTGCACTTCAGTCTCCAGTTCAAGGCCCCATGTCTAAGAAACAGATGCTTAAAATGGCTGAAGATTTGATCTCTTTAATCAGGGGTTCCCAACCCCCCCCCCCCCGACAAAAGGCCTAGACAAGAGGAAGATTATGCCTCCTCTGATCAAGTGTCTATTTCCTCAGGCTCCTCTGAGGAACAAGATTACTCCTTTCCCCCTTATGAAGATTCTAATGCTGAGGATTCCATTCCCGCAGCTTCTCCCCCTGAAGACTACTCCTTTGGGAAAACTTTACACACTATGAGGGAACATTTTCACTGGGAATGTCAGGACTACTCTTACTCAAAGAAAAGGCTCAGAGAGATGTTCATCATGTTACCCTGCTGCAGTCATCACACTTGGGTTATCCTGTCGTCAGGTGGTCCCGCAGTCGGCCGGAATTCCAAAGTCTTGGTCTAGCGTCTGTTGCTGTCGATTCTTCCCTGACGTCAGTGCGCCAGGGGTATATATAATGCATCCAACGCCATTTTCTTTAGTCTTTCTTGCCGCGCGGTGCCCGAAGCAGAAGCAGTTCGCAAGTGCCGGTCGGCCGACTCCTGAGATTTTCGAAGTCGAATTTCATATCCGAAGTCTTCAATAAAGCTAAGTACCCCGTTGGGGGAAACTTATATTGCCTCAGACCGATGTCAGAAAAAGTTAACAATTGTATTTCTTGTGGGAAGCAAATACCTCATAAGGATTTTCATTCTTACTGCATACCTTGCCTAGGCCCAGACCACGACGTCACTGGTTGTCGTTTTTGTGCAAGGTTTAATAAGCGTACGATAAAAAGACGCTTTGACTTCGCACGACACTACTTCAGTAGAAAATTTAACTACACTATGCCGTCGGAGCAACCGACTACCGGCATGCACAAAAAACGCAAGGATAAGGACAGGCAGCCTAGACCCAAGCCAGACTCTGAGGCCTCGGCTGGTCCGGTCTCCGGTTCACCGGTCTTCAGTGAGGCTCCGATGCAGCCCCTGACTACCGCAGATCTGGAACCCGAGACCGTTTCGGAGCTTTTGGCAGAGAGTACTAGGCTGACGCAGCCATTTTGTTTAGTCCCTACCGACGACACTGCTGAAAAAGATGTCGGTGCTGCAGAAACACCTTCGGTTTGTGAAGGCGTCTTCAGACCGACGATGCTCACCTTAAAAACGTATCCTAAGACTAAGACTCCTATTAAACCTAAAAGGACTGCACTTCAGTCTCCAGTTCAAGGCCCCATGCCTAAGAAACAGATGCTCAAAATGGCTGAAGATTTGATCTCTTTAATCAGGGGTCCCCAACCCCCACCCGACAAAAGGCCTAGACAAGAGGAAGATATGCCTCCTCTGAACAAGTGTTTTCTTCAGGCTCCTCTGAGGACCAAGATTACTCCTTCTCCCCTTATGAAGATTCTGATGCTGAGGATTCTATTCCCTCAGCTTCTCCTCCTGAAGACTACTCCTTTGGGGAAACTTTACACACTATGAGGGAACATTTTCACTGGGAAGGTCAGGACTACTCTGACTCAAAGAAAAGGCTCAGAGAGTTTCTTTTACTGCCCCAGCACAGACCACTTGCCATCCACCCAGTTTTAGACATTGTGGATGATGTTTACTTAGAATCCAGTTTGAACCCAGATTCTCTGCCTCCTGCTCCAGCCAAGCCTGACAGATATTATAGAGTGCCTGATTCCCACAAATTTCTTTATAAAAGCCCTGTTGCTGATCCAGAGACCATCTCCCAGGGTCCCAAAGGGGCTAAGGCTTCTATGGAAAAAAATCCTGTACCCTCTGAAAGGGACTCCAGAGCACTAGACAGGTGGGGGGAAAAGGTCTACACCTCAGCCACCTTAGCTATGAGGGCACTAAATTGCCAATTTCACATGCTAAAATATCAGCAATTTCTAATGTCTCATTTAAAACAAAAAATGAGCACACTCCGTCAACAGTCTGAATTGAAAGAAATGCAGGATCTGTTGCATACAACTGAACAGGTGGGCAAACATACTTTACAATGTGGATTTGATTCTTTGGAGGCTTCCTGCAGAGCAGCTGTTACTGGGTCTGTTATACGTAGGCATGCTTGGTTAAAGGAACAAACTCTGCCTGACCATGTTAAAGCAAAGCTTCTAGATATTCCCTTACAGCAGGATGTTCTTTTTGGAGTTAAAGCAGAAGTCGTCTTTAAAATGTAGGATAAGGCAAAAAATCTATGCAGACAGTCAAAGATTTCCTACAGGTACAGCCCCTCGCTTCAGCAGAAATTGGCCAACAAAAAATTGGTCCTTTCTAGCTACTGACAGACCACAGAGGGGTAAATACAGACGTCCAAGAGGCAAAGGACAGCCACAAGCCCAGTACAAACCTCGACAATGGGGCACTGCAACACAGAAGGGAGGAGAAGACAGGTCCCAAACTACCAGAAGGCAAACTCAATGACTTGCACCTCATCTGGCCAAGCAGCACTCTCTTGGCAGCCCCCTTGGGAGGAAAACTCGCAATTTTTTCAGACAACTGGCACATTGTCACAAAGGACAAATGGGTCCTAGACATAATTTCACAAGGATACAGATTCCATTTTCACACCTTGCCAATGAAAAGAGGAATGCCAAACCTGCCACAAAATCAATGGGCAGAGGCACAAAAACAAATTACAGCTCTCATGGACATGAGAGCCATTCAACTGGTACCTACTCGAGAGCAAGGCCAAGGATTTTACTCAAGACTCTTTCTAGTTCCCAGAAAGGACAATGCCTGGAGACCAATTCTGGACCTTTCAATTCTAAACATCTTCTTACAAGTACCCAAATTCAAGATGCTAACACTACAGCAGCTTCTTCCCATGTTGGGCAAGAAAGCTTGGCTAGTAACATTGGACCTCAAGGAGGCATGCCTGCATGTCCCTATCAGACAAAGTTGCAGAAGATACCTCTGTTTCATTGCAGGTTCAACCCATTACCAATTCTCTGCACTGCCCTTTGGCCTATCTACTGCGCTCAGGGTCTTCACAAAATGCCTGGCACCAGTAATTGCATACTGCAGACAAAGAGGAATTCAAATATACCCATACCTGGACGACTGCCTCATCCAAGAAGAAAGCAAGGACATCCTCTTACAACATCTGGCTTTTGTAAAACATCTTCTAAGTTGCCTGGGGTACACAGTAAATGAAAAGAAATCAAACCTAGTACCCTCACAAAATATGACATTCCTGGGTGCCAGCTTGAATACAACGGCCCAGAAGGCTTATCTGACGCCAGACAAACAAGTACAACTGACTCAATATTTCAGATCAGTGGCAACAAAGACCTAACTACCTGCAAGAAAAATTCTGCAGGCCTTGGGCTTCATGGCATCTTGCATACTACTAATACCATTTGCAAAGCTGCATATGAGGAAATTACAGTGGTTCCTAAAAAGCGTATGGTCTCAACACAGCCACAGCTTGGACACAATGATATCTCTCATTCCCTGCCTGCAACAGGAATTTCTGTGGTGGTCACAGGCATGTCACCTCAACAAGGGTCAGCCTTTCACCTTGCCCCCAGCCAGGCAAACTATGACAACAGATGCATCAGACTACGCCTGGGGGGCACACATGGCAGGACAGTGCGTTCAAGGCATATGGACTGCAGATCAATCAAAAAGAGATGCTAGCTGTACAGAATGCTCTGACAGCCTTCAAGAATCTGTTACATCCAGGACAACTTACAATAAGGATGGACAACACCACAGTAATGTGGTACATAACCAAACAAGGGGGTACACACTCCTACCCTCTATGCAGGCAAGCAATGACCTTATGGAACACAGCTCTAGCTTTCCAAGTTCAGTTACAAGCTCAATTCCTGCCAGGAAAAAAGAACACATTGGCAGACGACCTCAGCAGAAACGTCATGGATCCCCACGAGTGGAAACTGGATCCACAAGTATTTGCAATGATAACTCAAAAATGGGGCCTTCCAGACATAGACCTGTTTGCCAGTCCTCAAAACTATCAACTAACAAAATTTTGTACAAGGGCACCTCACCATCAAGCTTGGAAAGTGGACGCACTCTCATTCAGTTGGAAAAACCTGACAGTATATGCCTTCCCTCCATTGCCTCTCCTCACAAAGGTGCTTCTGAAAGTCAGAAAGGAGAGACCACGAATGATACTCATAGCCCCAGACTGGCCTTGCCAGCACTGGTACCCACTATTGAGGAATATGGCCCAGGGCCCACTTTGGATTTTACCACAAATTGCCCATTTGCTCACACAGCAAAACAATCAGATTCTTCACAGCCAGCTCAAAACCTTAAATCTGGTTGCATGGCAAATTACCTAAGCATCCAGCCAGCTCCTCTTTCCAAAGCAGTTATGGATGTTATTCTGGAAGCTAGGAGGCCCAGCACCAGGAAGGCCTATTCGGACAAATGGAAAAGATTTTGTGCCTGGAACCAAGCTAAAGGCTAAAACACACTTCAGCCTCACATGCCTCAGATCCTGCAGTATTTAGCTGAGATGTTGCACAAAGGACTTTCTTTTTCTTCCATTAAAATCCATGCATCAGCTATTTCAGCCCACTACAACACGGATCCACACTTGTTTTCGCATCCACTTCTAAGGCAGTTCCTCAGAGGGGCAAAAAACATTAGTCCCCCCAGGAGAGCACCTACACCAACATGGGACCTCAATTTTGTTTTGGAAAAACTTACGCTTCCTCCCTTTGAACCAGCTTTCTCTGCAGATCTACAGTTTCTATCATGGAAGACTGCCCTGCTGCTAGCAATAACTTCAGTAAGAAGAGTCTCAGAGCTGCAGGCACTAATGGCAGTGGAACCTTTCCTCATTTTCCATCAAGACAGAGTTTCTCTACGAACTAATCCTTCCTTCATGCCTAAGGTGGTTTCCAGTGTGGCTTTAAATCAAACCATCCACTTACCCACCTTCTTCCCAAATCCACAGAACAAAGGAGAAAGACTCCTGCATTCCCTGGACATTCACAGGCAACTTCGTTACTACTTGGATAAAACTAAGGCTTTCAGAAAATCTGACCAGCTCTTTGTATCATATGCTACAGCTTCACAAGGGAAGGCTATAACAAAACAAACAATTTCCAAATGGATAGGACATTGCATTCGTTATTGCTATACCCATCATGGAAAACCAGTTCCTGCTACCATTAGGCCCCACTCTACCAGGGCAACAGCTACATCTACAGCCTTCCTCAGGGGGCTTCCAACCAAGGAGATTTTCGAAGCTGCAACTTGGAGTTCAGTACACACCTTTACCAAACACCATCACTTACCACTTTACTCTAAGACTAGAGCTGGCTTCGCCACTGCAGTTCTGCAGGGCCTTCTAGCCTCCTCTAACCCTCTATAACTCCTCCACCCATCCATAGCTTTGGGATTCTACCCAAGTGTGATGACTGCAGCAGGGTAACACGATGAACATAGTACAGTTTTGTACCTACCATAAATGTAGATGTTCAAGTGTACACTCTGCTGCAGTCCAGGTTACCCTCCCTCCATTCCCTCTGATCTAACTGGCTAAATCTCTACAATGCCTTCCTGATGTATTTGCTTATAGCTGGAGGGATTTTGTGTTTGTGCAAAAATTACTTAATTTGATACTAATTACTGACCACCTTTTTGGGGGCACCTGACATCTGGGGCAAGAAAAACTGAAGAAAATGGCGTCGGATGCATTATATATACCCCTGGCGCACTGACGTCAGGGAAGAAGTGACAGCAACCGACGCCGGACCAAGACTTTGGAATTCAGGCTGACTGCGGGACCGCCTGACGACAGGATAACCCAAGTGTGATGACTGCAGCAGGGTGTACACTCGAACATCTACATTTATGGTAGGTACAAAACTGTACTTTTCTTTTACTCCCCCAGCACAGACCTCTTGCTGTCCCCCCAGTTTTAGACATTGTGGATGATGTTCACTTAGAATCTAGTTTAAATCCAGATTCTCTGCCTCCTGCTCCAGCCAAACCAGACAGATATTATAGAGTGCCTGACTAGTACAAATTCCTTTATAAAAGCCCTGCTGCTGATCCAGAGACTATCTCCCAGGGTCCCAAAGGGGCTAACGCTTCTATGGCGAAAAATCCTGTACCCTCTGAAAGGGACTCCAGAGCACTAGACAGGTGGGGGTAAAAGGTTTACACCTCAGCCAGTCTGGCTATGAGAGCACTAAATTGTCAATTTCACATGCTAAAATACCAGCAATTTCTAATGTCTCAAATAAGACAAAATATGAGCACACTCCCTCAACAGTCTGAATTGAAAGAAATGCAGGATCTGTTGCATGCAGCTGAACAGGTTGGCAAACATACTTTACAATGTGGATTTGATTCTTTGGAAGCTTCCTGTAGAGCAGCTGTTACTGGGTCTGTTATACATAGGCATGCTTGGTTAAAAGAACAAACTCTGCCTGATCATGTTAAAGCAAAGCTTCTAGATGCTCCCTTACAGCAGGATGTCCTATTTGGAGTTAAAGCAGAAGTCTTAAAGAAAATGGAGGATAAGGCAAAATCTATGCAGACGGTCAAAGATTTTCTACAGGTTCAGCCCCCTCGCTTCAGCAGAAATTGGCCAACAAAAAATTGGTCCTTTCCAGCTGCTGACAGACCACAGAGGGGAAAATACAGACGCCCAAGAGGCAGATGACAACCACAAACCCACTACAAACCTCGACAATTGGGCACTGCAACACAGAAAGGAGGAGTAGACAGGCCCCAAACTACTAGAAGGCAAACTCAATGACTTAAACCTCATATGGCCAAGCAAGACTCTCTTGGCAGCTCCCTTGGGAGGAAAATTAGGACTTTTTCAGACAACTGGCACATTGTCACAAAGGACAAATGGGTCCTAGACATAATTTCACAAGGATACAAATTCCATTTCCACACCCTGCCAACGAAAAGAGGAATGCCAAACCTGCCACAAAATCAATGGGCAGAGGCACGAAAACAAATTACAGCTCTCATGGACATGAGAGCCATTCAACTGGTACCTACACGGGAGCAAGGCCAAGGATTTTACTCGAGACTCTTTCTAGTCCCCAGAAAGGACAATGCCTGGAGACCAATTCTGGACCTTTCAATTCTAAACACCTTCTTACAAGTACCCAAATTCAAGATGCTAACACTACAGCAGCTTCTTCCCATGTTGGGCAAGAAATCATGGCTAGTAACGTTGGACCTCAAGGAGGCATACCTGCATGTCCCTATCAGACAAAATTGCAGAAGATACCTTTGTTTCATTGCAGGTTCAACCCATTATCAATTCTCTGCACTGCCCTTTGGCTTATCCACTGCGCCCATGGTTTTTACAAAATGCCTGGCACCAGTAGTTGCATACTACAGACAAAGAGGAATTCAAATATACCCATACCTGGGCGACTGCCTCATCCAAGCAGAAAGCAAGGACATCCTCTTACAACATCTGTTTTTTGTAAAACATCTTCTAAGTTGCCTAGGGTACACATAAACAAAAAGAAATCAAAACTAGTACCCTCACCAAATATGACATTCCTGGGTGTCAGCTTGAATACAATGGCCCATAAGGCTTATCTGACGCCAGACAAACAACTACAACTGACTCAATATTTCAAAACAATGGCAACAAAGACCCAACTCCCTGCAAGAAAAGTTCTGCAGGCCTTGGGCTTCATGGCATCTTGCATACTACTAATACCATTTGCAAAGCTGCATATGAGGAAATTACAGTGGTACCTAAAAAGCGTATGGTCTCAACACAGCCACAGTTTGGACACAGTGATATCTCTCATTCCCTGCCTTCAACAAGAGTTTCTATGGTGTTCACAGGCATGTCACCTCAACAAGGGTCAGCCTTTCACCTTGCCCCCAGCCAGGCAAACTATGACAACAGATGCATCGGACTATGCCTGGGGGGCACACATGGCAGGACAGTGCGTTCAAGGCATATGGACTGCAGAGCAAAGGAATCTGCACATCAATCAAAAAGAGATGCTAGCTGTACAGAATGCTCTGACAGCCTTCAAGAACCTCTTACATCCAGGACAGCTTACAATAAGGACGGACAACACCACAGTAATGTGGTACATAAACAAACAAGGGGGTACACACTCCTACCCTCTATGCAGGCAAGCAGTGACCTTGTGGAGCACAGCACTGGCTTACCAAGTTCAGTTACAAGCTCAATTCCTGCCAGGAAAAAAGAACACATTGGCAGACGACCTCAGCAGAAACATCATGGATCCCCACGAGTGGAAACTGGATCCACAAGTATTTGCAATGATAACTCACATATGGGTCCACCCAGACATAGACCTGTTTGCCAGCCCCCAAAACTATCAGCTAACAAAATTTTGTACAAGGACACTTCACCATCAAGCTTGGAAAGTGGACGCACTCTCATTCAGTTGGAAAAACCTGACAGTATATGCCTTCCCTCCATTGCCCCTTCTCTCAAAGGTGCTTCTGAAAGTCAGAAAGGAGAGACCACGAATGATACTCATAGCCCCAGACTGGCCACGCCAGCACTGGTACCCACTATTAAGGAATATGGCCCAGGGCCCACCTTGGATTTTAATACAAATTGCTCATTTGCTCACACAGCAAGACAATCAGATTCTACACAGCCAGCTCAAAACCTTAAATTTCGCTGCATGGCAAATCACCTAAGCAACCAGCCAGCTCCTCTTCCTCAAGCAGTTATGGATGTTATTCTGAAAGCTAGGAGGCCCAGCACCAGGAAGGCCTACTCGGACAAATGGAAAAGGTTTTGCGCCTGGAACCAAGCTAAAGGCCAAAATACCCTTCAGCCTCACATGCCTCAGATTCTACAGTATTTAACTGAGATGTTGCACAAAGGACTTTCTTTTTCATCTATTAAAATCCACGCCTCAGCTATTTCAGCCCACTACAACACGGATTCACCCTTATTTTCACATCCACTTCTAAGGCATTTCCTCAGAGGGGCAAAAAACATTAGACCCCCCAGGAGAGCACCTACGCCAACCTGGGACCTCAACTTTGTTCTGGAAAAACTTACGCTACCTCCCTTTGAACCAGCTTTCTCTGCTGATCTAAAGTTTATATCATGGAAGACTGCCCTGTTGCTAGCAATAACTTCAGCCAGAAGAGTCTCAGAGCTTCAGGCACTAATGGCAGTGGAACCTTTCCTCATTTTCCATCAAGACAGAGTTTCTCTACAAACTAATCCTTCCTTCATGCCTAAGGTGGTATCCAGTGTGGCTTTAAATCAAGCCATCCACTTACCCACCTTCTTTCCAAATCCACAGAACAAAGGAGAAAGACTCCTGCATTCCTTGGACATTCATAGGCAACTTTGTTACTACTTGGATAAAACTAAGGTTTTCAGAAAATCTGACCAGCTCTTTGTATCCTATGCTGCAGCTTCACAAGGGAAGGCTATATCAAAACAGACCATTTCCAAATGGATAGGACATTGCATTCGTTTTTGCTATACCCATCATGGAAAACCAGTTCCTGCTACCATAAGGCCCCACTCTACCAGGGCAGCAACTACATCTACAGCCTTCCTCAGGGGGGTGCCAACCAAGGAGATTTTGAAAGCTGCAACTTGGAGTTCAGTACACACCTTCACCAAACACTACCACGTACCACTTTACTCTAAGACTAGAACTGGCTTCGCCACTGCAGTTCTGCATGGGCCTTCTAGCCTCCTCTAACCCTCTTTGACTCCTCCTCCCATCCATAGCTTTGGGATTCTACCCAAGTGTGATGACTGCAGCAGGGTAACACGATGAACATAGTACAGTTTTGTACCTACCATAAATGTAGATGTTCGAGTGTACACCCTGCTGCAGTCCAGGTTACCCTCCCTCCGTCCCCTCTAGTCTAACTGGCTAAATCTCTACAATACCTTCCTGATGTATTTGCTTATAGCTGGAGGGATTTTGTTTGTGCAAAAATTACTTAATTTGGTACTAATTACTGACCACCTTTTTGGGGGCACCTGACATCTGGGGCAAGAAAAACTGAAGAAAATGGCATCGGATGCATTATATATACCCCTTGCGCACTGACGTCTGGGAAGAAGCTACAGCAACCGACGCCGGACCAAGACTTTGGAATTCCGGCCGACTGCGGGACCGCCTGACGACAGGATAACCTGAGTGTGATGACTGCAGCAGGGTGTACACTCGAACATCTACATTTATGGTAGGTACAAAACTGTACTTTTTGCCCACTCAAAATTGTACATGGATGGTCTCTGATGCTTCGTGCAGTGCCACTTAACTGGAGGTATGGGTATCTTTGATGAATATGGATACTCCCCCTCCTTTTGTGGTTCGGTCCGAGTTTTGGGGCCGAAAAGCATGGGATGAGGTATAACCTGGTAGTTCTGGGGTGCTCTCTGGAGCCTTGAACCAGGTCTCTGTCACTGCACAGATATCAATATTTTCCATACTGAGGAGAGCCTCAAGTGCGTGCATCTTGAGGTTTAGACTTCTGGGGTTGAACAGCATTACCCTTAGTTTTTTTTTTCTTGTGTTATCTATAGAGGTGGGTTTGTCTTTTGAGCCTTGCCTAAAAAAGGCACTGTGGGGGTGGCAAGCCCTGGCTTTGTGTAAAACTGTGTCCAGGCAGTTAAAGTAAGAATTCCACAGTCCCCACAAGCTGCCTGGAAGTTGACAGCTGTTAACAAGTAAAGTTTTTTATTTTTTGAAATCTCCCGCCAGTACCCCGTCTCGAGTCAGGCAGTCAGTACTGTTTCACAAAGCTGATATGCACGCCATTGTACCCTGGCGATACATGGTGACATCAGCAATCAGCTGTAAATTTAGAGGTACATATATATATATATAAAAAAAAAAAGTAAAAAAAAATTGTGAATTAAAGGGGCCATGTGGGAATTCGTAACTCTCCAATATTTTGCCCTCAAAACCATTAAAACCCAAGGAATTTGATACGGTTGAGAGGTATGGCCATGCTGCACATGAGGAAGTTCCAGTGGTACTTGAAAAATGTCTGGTTCCAACACAATCTCCCCTTGGAATTCCAGGTGCATTTCCTACCATGCCTAAAAACAGAGTTGAGGTGGTGGATCTAGCAAATAAACCAGAATCCAGACTTTCTTCTCCAACCCACCAAACCAGTGCAGTTCATCACACAGATGCCTTGGATCTAGGGTGGGGGGCCACTATGAACGGTCTCAAGGTTTAGACTCGATGGGAGCCCTCCCTCCAGAGAAAGCATATCAGTGCGAGGGAAATGACTGCTCTCCTTCTAGCTCTAAAGACCTTCCTTCCCATGATACAGGCATGCCCCCTCCAGATCTTCACAGACAAACACGTCTGTGATGTGGTACATCAACAAGCGGGGGGGGGGCCAGATCCAGCTTACTGTGCAGGTTTGCAACACAGGCCTGGGAGTTGGCCGCCCAGTACAATGTCACACTGCAGGCGGTCTGCATTCCATATCAAGACAACCATCAGACAGATGCCCTTGGTAGATCTTTCTGTCAACATCACAAGTGGATGTTGCACAGAGATGCATTCATAGATATTGTCCACCGACGGGGCACTCCATAAATAGATCTGTTTGCCCCCCCCCCCCCCCCCACACACACACACACACAAAACAGACACCTTCAGTTTTTATGTTCCAGAACCTCCTCCCCTTTAGCTTTGAGAGTGGATGCCTTTTCAAATTCTTAGAAGGGGCTGTTCCTTTATGCCTTTTCCCCCCTTCCCCCTCATTCAGAATGTCCTGCTAAAAATGCAGAACAAGCCAAAAATCTTGCTGGTGACCCTCCTATTGGCCAAGGTAGCATTGGTTTGCCCTTCTATCTCTTGCTAAGGGCAATCACCACAAGTTGCCTCTTAAGGTGGACCTACTAACACAACAGAAAAAGGATTACTCATTCACCCACACCTGAAAACCCTCAGCCTAACCCTGTGGGTGATAAACTCCTGATCCCTTTCAGACACCTTTATTTGGAAGACGTGCTATCTATCCTGTAGGAGGCCAGGAAACCCACTACCAGGAGATCCTATGTTTCAAAATAGGAAAGGTTCTCCAGTTGATGTCTTCACAGTGGGATGCATCTCTAGTCCTAGCCTGTGTGTGTGAGCTTCTAAAATCAGAAGTTTCGCACTCTTCAGTGAAAGTCCACTTATCTGCCATTTCAACCTGCTTACCTATGAACCCACCGCTGCTTTCCAGGTTGGTAGTCAAACTTTTTCTGAAGGGGCTTCTCCTTATCAGACCACCTAGGAAACCAACCCCCCCCCCCCCGGGTCTTGAATTATGTACTGTAAAAACTTACCACTGCCCCCTTTGAACCAGCAGCGTCTGACTCTTTACAGATGTGTACCTGGATGACTGGCTTATTAGTAGCCCTTATTTCAGCTAGGAGAGTCTGAATTGCAAGTACTCATGGCCTCTCCACCCTACACTGCCTTCCACAAAGACAGGGTAACTCTTCGTACCAACCCCTCCTTCATGCCCATAGTGGTCAATGAACTGTCCCTCAACCAGTCTATTCCCTTACCCACCTTTTTCCGTTCTGCACTGAATGATTGTGTGTGTGGGTCCATTCCTTGATTTCCACAGGCAACTAAGATTCTATCTGGACAAGACCAAGAACATTAGAAGATCCAGTCAGCTCTTTGTATCTTTCCACCCCAGGGCCCTGGGAAAAGCTGTATCTAAACAGACTAAATCTTCCTGGATATGCAAGACTACTACCTTCTGTTACTCTTTCCATGGTAAAGACTTACCCACTCTGTAAAAGCGCATTCTGCTAGAGCAGTGGCCTCTTCTGGGGCTTTCCTCAAGGGCCTGGATATGGCTACCATTCTAGAGGCAGCCACATGGTGCTATCTACATACTTCAAGCATTAAAAGTTGGACAGCATCCCCAGAGCAGGGTTTGCAAGGGCCATCCTCCACGGTTTCCTGGAGACTACCTCTTCCTCCACCCTTTCTTCTGCTTGAGCTGTGGTACTCTCCTGTGTGTGAAAATATTGCAGCATGAGAATAGAAGCACATAGAAGAGTTGTATATTAGTTGCAGTATTCCTGCCATCCCTCCTATCCCCCTTTGACATTTTCCTTCTCTGGATGGCATCATTCCTGTTCTCTTTAAACTGTTGTCTGACTGGTCAGTCAGTTCTGACTTCTTTGCGTGCAGACATCACATTTATGGCCCTGCGTGTGATTCCCCATGCACCCGACCACAACCAGGCTTAAGCTTTTGCATAGGAGCCAGACATTTGGGTCATCTGAGATGGAGGATCCCACAAGTGATAATACTGAATCATGGAAGAGAAGGACATCTATGGTTATGGTAAGATTTTACACAACTAATCTTTCCACATACCTTGTGTCACTGCAAGAACAAATTAAAACCAAGGCAGTGGATCCAAGACCGGAGCCCCCAAAGGGATATCCAGAATCTGTGCAATGTCACTCTCCAGGTATCCAGGCACTCACTCAAATTTGGCTGTGATGCTTTAGAAACATAATGTGGGGCAGCTGCCACAGGGTCAGTCAGTCAGCGACATGCCTGGCTTTGGACTCCACTTCTGTCAGATTGGGTGACAGCTGAACTCCTTGATGCCCCCTTTGGACAAGGAGTTCCTTTTTGGAACACAACATTTAAAAAGCAGTGATGTCAGTCATCAGGCTACAAAAGCATTCAAAGACAACCTGTCTTCAAGATTTCTTCAGATATTGATGGACAATGCCAAAGTCATGTGGTACTTAAACACCTGACGAGAATACATTTATGCATCCTGTGCAGACTAACTGGATCCCTTGATGGTTGCCAAGCAACTCAGTGCGACACCCTTATGCATTTTGCATCTTTGGTCAGAACAACCTACTGGCAGATGTTGTGAGCAGAACTCTCCTAGACCTCTGTGAATGGATGTTGAAAATGGAAATTTTTCTGGATCTTGCATACCACTGGGGTGTATCAGACATAAATCTTTTTGCCTTAACAGAAAACTAACAGTTAAGCAGATTTTGAGATCTCAGCAGACAGGGTTGGGGAGAGCAGACACCTTCTCCTTCAGTTGGTGATAGACCTCTTCCTACATGCCTTTCCACCAATACCCCATTTCCCCAGGGTATTTGTAAAGGTCAGGTCAGACAGGGACAAAGTGATTTTAATTGCTCCCTTTTTGCCCAGGCAAGATGTTAGTCATATACTGATCACTGCTGGAATAGCCTTAGCTGTGTGGGTTATATCCTGCTAACAGCCAGCCAGCATCCAACGTTTCAGGGCACATTCCACATTCCCACAAGCCCTTCAGAACTTTACTGCCATGAACATTGCGCTCCTCTGAGGCTTTCAAAGATCGATGGTCAGGTTGTGCTTTCCATTGCTTGGCAGGTTTCCTTTGGGGGAAAAAACATCCATTTTCTTAATTTTGTTGAGGTTTTGTTACTTTCCTCTTCAAACTCTGAGTGTTGTGTTTTAGTGGAATTATACTTTTAAACAAAGCAGTCATTTTTCTGTCCGTTCAAAAGTAGTGTAAAGTAATGGAAAACATTTTTTTTTCTGTGAAGAAATTTTTATTTTAAAAGTAATCTTTGTGGACTGGTAGTGCAAATGCTCTTCTTCCCTGGGAAAGAGACACCGTTTCTGGCTTAACCATGGAGTAGACTTCATGTTCCATGGTCTGTCCTTCCAGCCACAAAAAGAAAGTTAAGCAAACATCCTTTGCCCACTACAGCAGGCTAGAAATTTGCCTCAGCCACAGGTGGGGAGAGACTGCTGTGGCCATTTGTTGTACCTCAGACTATTCGTCTTTTACCCTGGGTGCCCCTGGTGTAGCACCTACAACCACTATGAACCGGGGCTTAGCCACATCCTCCCCAGCTGTTGGGGTCCCCTGAGTGGACAAGGGGGGAGAGACTTTTTTTTTTTTTTTTGCCCTGGGAGAGGGCACAGAGATGTTTGCAGAATGCTGTACTGATACCTGAGAAAGCCGCTGCTGCTGATGATGATCATAGTGTTTCACTGTTGCAGTCATTACATTTGGGTAATCTGCTGGCAGGTTGCCTTCAGTCAGCCTGATTAACAAAGTCTTGGGTCCTGCGTCGGTTGCTGTCCCTTCTTCCATGACGTCAGGTTGTCAGGGGTATCAGACATGTAGCCGACACCATTACATCAGTCTTTCTTGCCGCGCGGTGCCCGAAGCAGAAGCAGTTCGTAAGTGCTGGATGGCAGACTCCTGAAATTTTCGTTTTTGAGTTTCAGAACCAAAGTCTTCAACTAAAAGCTAAGTACCCCGTTGGGGAAACTTTTCCTTGCTCCTTACTGATGTCAGTAAAAGTTAATAATTGTATTACTTGTGGGAAGCAAATACCTCATAAGGATTTTCATTTGTACTGTATTCCTTGTCTAGGCCCTGACCATGACATACCTTGCTGTTTTGTGCGTTATTTAATCAGTGCACTATCAGTCGTCGGTACATTTTTGCTTCAAAATATTTTGGTTCTCTGTTTAATTATCTAGAAATGACATTGGTTAGCTGTCCGACTACCGAAATACCGAAAAAAGCAAAGAAAAAGACAGAGACAGGCTCAGAAACAAGTTCTTTCCCTCCTAAACATGGGGGCTGTTCAACTTGTACCAGAAAAGGAAAAGGGACAAGGTTTCTATTCCAGACTTTTCCTGGTACCCAGAAAAGACAAATGGCCGACCAATTCTGGACCTGTCTACTCTAAACACCTTTCTGGACATTCCAAAATTCAAGATGCTGACTCTTCAGTTACTTCCTATGCTAGGCAAGGATCCCTGGTTGGCAACTCTCGACTTAAGAGGCTTACCCTGCATATCCCAATCAGGGAATCTTGCAGAAGATTCCTACTCTTCAAAGCAGGCTGCATGCATTATCAAATGTTCTTCGTGTTTCACTGTTGCAGTCATTACATTTGGGTAATCCTGCTGGCAGGTTGCCCTCAGCCGGCCTGAATTCCAAAGTCTTGGGTCCTGCGTCGGCTGGTGTCGCCCCTTCCCTGATGTCAGGTCATCAGGGGTGTAAAAGAAGCAACCAACGCCATTTTCTTCAGTCTTTCTTGCTGCGCGGTGCCCGAAGCAGAAGCAGTTCGCAAGTGCCGGTCGGCCGACTCCTGAAATTTTCGTGTTTGAGTTTCAGAACCGAAGTCTTCAATACAGCTATGTACCCCATTGTGGAAACTTTTTTCTTGCTCCAGACCGATGTCAGAAAAAGTTAGTTGTATTACTTGTGGAAAGCAAATACCTCATAAGGATTTTCATTCTTACTGTATTCCTTGCCTAGGCCCTGATCACAACGATGTTCTTCGTGTTTCACTGTTGCAGTCATTACATTTGGGTTATCCTGCTGGCAGGTTGCACTCAGTCGGCCTGAATTCCAAAGTCTTGGGTCCTGTGTCGGTTGCTGTCACCTCTTCCCTGACGTCAGGTCGTCAAGGGTATAAAAGATGCAGCCGACGCCATTTTATTCAGTCTTTCTTACCGTGCGGTGCCCGAAGCAGTAGCAGTTCACAAGTGCCGGTTGGCCGACTGATGAGATTTTCATGTTCGAGTTTCAGATCCGAAGTCTTCATTAAAAGCTAAGTACCCCGTTGGGGAAACTTTTTTCTTGCTCCAGACCGATGTCAGAAAAAGTTAATAATCGTATTTCTTGTGGGAAGCAAATACCTCATAAGGACTTTCATTCTTACTGTATTCTTTGCCTAGGCCCTGACCACGACGTTGCTAGTTGTTGGTTTTGTGCTAGATTTAACCAACGCACTATTAAGCGTCGGTACGATTTTGCATTAAGCTATTTTGGGTGAAGATTTAATTATACAATGTCGTCGGATAGCCATCCGACTACCGGAGTTTACAAAAAACGCAAAGAAAAGGATAGAGAAAAACAGCCGAGGCCCAAAACCGACGAAGCTCCTCCTAAGCCAGTCGCCGGTTCACCGGTTCTCAGTGAGGCGCTTTCGCAGCCCCTGACGCCGGCTACTTTAAAGTCGCAGGCCGCTACTGACTCCCACGTGAAGTCGGCCATGCTGCTGGATACTCAAGGTATTGGAGCCTCGGACGCTAATCCCTCAGATGGGTCCAGAGCCGCTGAGCAGGTACTAGCTTCTGAGGGTGTATTCAGACCTAAACATCTTTACATTAAAACGACTTCAGCTTCAAAGACTAAAGCACCTTCTAAAGCAAGGAAACAAACTCAAGAGCCACGTGGACAGGCCTCTATGCCCAAAAAACAGATGCGGAAAATGGCGGAAGACTTGATTACCTTGATCAGGGGTTCCCATCCCCCTCCTGATGAGGCCTAGGCAGGACACTGACTATGAATCTTCAGATCAGGTTTCTATTTCTTCTGATTCCTCTTCTGATCAGGAATACTCTCTTCCCTTTATGAAGATTCTGATGCTGAAGAATCTATACCTTCAGCATCTCCTCCTGAGGACTTTTCCTTTGGGGAAACCTTGCATACCATGAGGGAGCATTTCCACTGGGAGAGCCAAGATTTTTCACGATCTAAAAAGAGGCTCAGGGATTTCCTTTTACTACCTCAGCACAGGCCTCTAGCCATTCCACCTGTGTTAGACATTGTAGATGTGTTTTTGGAGTCTAGTCTGACTCCTTACCCCCAGCTCCTGTTAAGCCTGACAGATATTACAGGGTTCCTGGCTCACACAAATTTCTTTTTAAAAACCCTGCTGCTGACTCAGAAACTGTTTCACAGGGTCTAAAGGGAATTAAGGCTTCCACTGCAAAAACCCAACCCCCTCTGACAGAGATTCAAGGGCACTGGATAAATGGGGGAAAAAAGGTTTACAAATCTGCAACTTTGGCTATAAAGGCCTTAAACTGTCAATTTCATATGCTTAAGTATCAGCAACATGTCATGGGATTGCTTAAACAGAAAATGTTCAATTCTGAATGTGCAGAAAACAAGGAAATGCAGGATTTATTGTATGCAGCAGAACAAGTTGGAAAACATACTTTGCAATGTGGTTTTGATTCTTTGGAGGCCTCCTGCAGGGCCGCAGTTACGGGTTCTGTAATTAGGAGGCATGCTTGGTTAATGGAACAAAATCTGCCTGATCGTGTTAAAGTTAAATTACTAGATGCACCTTTACAGCATGATACTTTGTTTGGTGCTAAGGCAGAAGAGGTGTTAAAGAAAATGAAGGACAAAGCTAAATCGATGCAAACTGTCAAAGATTTTTTTACAAGTACAGCCACCTAGGTTTAGTAGACACTGGCCTACAAAAAATTGGTCCTTTCCTGTGTCAGGCAGACCTCAAAGGGGCAGATCCCAGGCGCAAGCTTCTTATAGGCCCAAGCAATGGGGTGCTTCTACCTCCAAAGCTGGAGAAGATAGATCACAAACATATAGAAAACAGTCCCAGTGACTTCCCCCTGCCTGCACCAAGCACTTATCTTCTGGCAGCACCCTTAGGGGGAAAATTAGCACTTTTTGCTTAAAATTGGCACATCATAACCCAGGACGAGTGGGTTCTAAACATAGTGTCACAAGGCTACAAGTTCCTTTTCCATACTCTGCCAAAGGCAAATGGCTGGCCAGATCTGCCAAAAAAATCAATGGGCAGAGGCACAAAAACAAGTCTCATCCCTCATGGACTCGGGGGGCCATTCAACAAGTACCAGAGCAAGAGCAGGGACAAGGATTTTACTCGACTGTTCTTGGTACCCAGAAAGGACAAGGCCTGGAGGCCGATACTGGACCTATCTATTCTGAACACTTTCCTGGATATTCCAAAATTCAGAATGTTGACTTTGCAGCAGCTTCTGCCCATGCTGGGCAAGAATGCTTGGCTTGTGACTTTAGACCTAAAAGAGGCATACCTGCATGTTTCATTTACAGTCATGCAGAAGATACCTAAGATTTAAGGCTGGTTCAATGCATTACCAATTCTCTGCACTGCCCTTTGGCTTATCTACTGCGCCCAGGGTCTTTACAAAGTGCCTGGCACCAGTAATTGCATTCTCCAGACAGAGGAATACAAATATATCCTTACTTGGATGACTGTCTCATTCAAGCAGAGAACAAGGACATTCTTCTTCAACATCTGGCGTTTGTGAAAAGACTTCTAATCTACCATGCCTAGGGTACACAGTCAACAAAAAGAAATGAAAACTAGTACCCTCACAAGAGATAATATTCCTGGGTGCAAGCTTGAATACAACTGCCCAGATGGCTTATCTCACGCCAGACAAACAAAGGCAGCTGACTACCTGTTTCAAAATGTTGGCAACAAAGGCCCAGTTATCTGCAAGAAAACTTCTGCAGGCTTTGGGCTTCATGACATCCTGCATCCTACTAATTCCATATGCAAGACTGCATATGAGGAAACTTCAATGGTACCTAAAAAGTGTTTGGACTCAACATTGCCACAGCCTGGAAACAGTCATTACTCTCATTCCCTGCCTGCAACAGGAGTTTCGATGGTGGGCAAAGGCTTGTCACCAGAACAAGGGACAGCCATTCACATTACCTCCAGCCAGGCAGACACTAACAGCGGATGCATCAGACTATGCCTGGGGAGCCCACTTGGCAGGAAGTTGCATTCAGGGCACATGGTCCTCAAACCAAATGCATCTACATATCGATCAAAAAGAGATGTTAGTTGTTCAAAATGCCCTGACAGCCTTCAAGGACCAACTTCATCCGGGCCAACTACTGATAAAGACAGACAACACCACGGTCATGTGGTATATAAACAAGCAAGGGGAGCACACATTCTTATCCCCTTTGCAGACTAGCCATGACCTTGTAGGACACAGTTTTGACTTACCAAGTACATTTGCGGGCACAATTCCTGCCAGGAAAGGAAAATACTCTGGCAGACGAACTAAGCAGAAACCTCATGGATCCCCACGAGTGGAAGCTGGATCCAGAAGTCTTCAGCATAATAACAAGGAAATGGGGATGCCAGGACATAGATCTATTTGCCTCCCCTCTCAATTACCAACTAAAAAGATTCTGCACAAGGACTTATCACAGACAAGCATGGAAAGTGGACGCCCTGTCTTTCAGCTGAAAAAAACTATCAGTATATGCCTTTCCTCCACTGCCTCTCCTTCCCAAGGTGCTCCTAAAGGTCAGACAGGAGAAGCCAAAGATTATACTGATTGCTCCAGACTAGCCACGCCAGTGCTGTTATCTAATACTAAGGAACACATCTCTATACCCAGCTTGGACCTTACCTCAAATACCTCGACTACTGTCCTAGCAAAACAATCAGATCATGCACAGCCAACTCAGGACATTAAACTTGGCAGCATGGCGGATAATGTAGTCATACAAAAAACACCTCTCAGTAAAGCTGTGATGGATGTAATTCTGGAAGCCAGAAGGCCTAGTACTTGAAAGTCTTATGCCGGAAAATGGAAGAGATTCTGTGCCTGGAACCAGGCACAAGGAACTGATACAGCGGTACCAAATATTCCTCAGATTTTGCAATACTTGACTGAGATGCTGGACAAAGGCCTATCTTTTTCATCAATTAAAATTCATGCCTCTGCCATTTTGGCTCATTACAATACAAAGCCACCACTTTTTTCTCACCCTTTATTAAGGCAGTACCTCAGAGGAACCAAAAATTTAAGGCCCCCAGGGAGACTACCAATACCTGCATGGGACCTCAGCCATGTCTTGGAAAAGCTCACCCTGCCTCCTTTTGAGCCAGTTGCTACTGCTGATACGAAGTTTTTATCTTGGAAGACAGCTCTGCTCTTAGCAATTACATCTGCAAGACGAGATTCAGAGCTACAGGCACTCATGACTCTGAACCTTTCATCATTTTTCATCCAGACAGGGTCTTCCTGAGGACAAACCCAACATTTATGCCTAAAGTAGTGTCTAGTGTGGCTCTTAACCAAGCCATCCATCTGCCACCCTTTTACCCAAATCCACAGAACAAGAGGGAGAAAATTCTGTATTCTTTGGACGTACACAGACAGCTTAGATTCTACTTGGACAGAACCAAAGCTTTCAGGAAAACAGAGCTATTACTAGTGGCATATGCCACAGGATCACAAGGAAAGCCTATCTCAAAGCAGACTATTTCTAAGTGGTTAGGCCACTGCATTCGTTTCTGCTACTTACACTATGGCAAGCCAGTGCCTAAGGCCATTAGGCCTCATTCCACCAGAGCTGCAGCCACCTCAGCAGCCTTTCTCAGGGGAGTACCAACCAGGGACATTTTAGAGGCTTCTACTTGGAGTTCAGTGCACACCTTTACAAAGCATTATCATCTGTCACTCTACTCTAAATCTAGGGCAGGCTTTGCCACTGCAGTTCTGCAGGGCCTCATAGCCGCTCCTACTCCTGTCTAGTTCCAGCCTCCCAACCATAGCTTTGGGATTCTACCCAAATGTAATGACTGCAACAGTGAAACACAAAGAACATAGTACAGTTGTGTACACTTACCATAAATGTAGATGTTCGAGTGTATTCACTGTTGTAGTCCAGGTTACCCACACGCCTTCTCCCTTTTTTCTTTTGGATCTTATCTTTCCTTCTCTGATTTATACTACCTATGTGGTGTATTTGCTTATAGATGAAGGTGAAAATATATATATATATATAAAGTTTGGCTACCCTTTTAGGGGGCACCTGATATCTGGGGCAAGAAAAACTGAAGAAAATGGCGTCAGCTGCTTCTTTTATACCCCTGACGACCTGATGTCAGGGAAGGGGTGACGCCAGCCGACGCAGGACCCAAGACTTTGGAATTCAGGCCGGCTGAGAGCAATCTGCCAGCAGGATTACACAAATGTAATGACTGCAACAGTGAATACACTCGAACATCTGCATTTATGGTAAGTGTACACAACTGTACTTTCTCTGCACTGCCCTTTGGCTTGTCTTCTGCACCCAGGATATTCACAAAGTGCCTGGCTCCAGTAATTGCATTTTGCAGGCAAAGAAATATTCAAATATATCCATACCTGGACAATTGTCTAATTCAGGCAGAAAAATCAGGCCATTCTAAAACTTCTGGCGTTTGTAAAAAGAGTTCTAACCTGTCTAGGGTGCACCATAAACGAAAAGAAATCAACTGGTACACTCTCAAAAGATTACATTCCTGGGTGCAAGCTTGAATATAACTGCCCAGATGGCTTTCCTTATGCCAGAAAAGCAAATTAATTTAGTGACTTACTTCAAACAGGTGGCCACAAAAAATCTGCTATCTGCAAGGGAAATACTGCAAGCTTTGGGGTTCATGGCCTCCTGCATTCTTTCAATTCCATATGCAAGACTGCATATGAGGAAACTTCAGTGGTACTTAAGTTTATGGAGTCAGCATTGTCACCATCTCGAAACAATGATTCCTATCATACCTTGCCTGCGCCTAGAGTTCCTATAGTGGGCAGAGGCCTGCCACCAAAACAAGGGACTGCCATTCACACCACCCCCCTGCCGCCCAAGCCCTAACTACAGATGCATCAGACTGTGCATGGGGGGGCTCATCTGGCAGGGAAGTCCATTCAGGGTAAATGGAGCCCAAATAAAATGCACCTTCATATCAATCAAAAAGAAATGCTAGCTGTACAGAATGCACTGACGGCCTTCAAGGACTACCTTCATTCAGGACAATTACTGATAGACTGACAACACCACGGTTATGTGGTACATAAGCAAGGGGGGTACACATTCCTACCCCCTCTTCAGACTAGCCATGGCATTGTGGAACACAGCCTTGAGCTACCAAGTACAACCGCAAGCTCAATTCCTGCCAGGAAAGCAGAATGTTCTGGCAGACGAACTAAGCAGAAATCTCATGGACCCTCACGAATGGAAACTGGAACCATGGATTTTCAATATGTTGACAGTCAAATGGAGGAGCCCAGACATAGATCTTTTTGCCTCACCCCAGAACTGCTAGTTGGACAAATTTTGCACAAGAACTCATCACAAAAAAGCCTGGAAAGTGGATGCTGTGTCCTTCAGCTGGAAAAACCTATCAGTCTATGCCTTTCCACCTCTACCTTTGCTCTCCAAAGTTCTACTAAAAGTCAAACAGGGCAAACAGGACAAACCAAAAATGATTTTGATTGCTCCAAACTGGTCTCGCCAACACTGGTACCCACTCTTGCACAGTGTGTCACACATCTTGCCGTGGCACCTGCCTCAGACACCTTCCTTACTGGCTCAAATTCTGCACCCTTAGCTCCAAACATTCAAACATTGAATCTTGCAGCTTGGCTAATCACTTAAATTCCCCCTCAGCATCCCTCAGCAAACCTGTGATGGATGTCATTTTTGGAGGCGAGAAGACCTAGTACTAGAAAATCTTATGCTGGCAAATGGAAAAGATTCTGTGCCTGGAATCATTCTCAAGGGATGAGCACAGCAGTGCCCAATTTACCTCAGATTTTGCAATACCTACCTGAGATGCTTCACAAGGGCTGTCTTTATCTTCCATAAAAATCCATGTCTCAGCCATTTCAGCTCATTACAACACATACCCCCCCTTCTCTCGTCTTCCTCTTCTAAAGCAGTATCTCATAGTGGCCAAAACGTGAGACCACCCAGGAGAGCTCCAACCCCTGCCTGGGACCTTAACTTTGTACTGGAGAAACTCGCTCTACCTCCTTTGGAGCCAGCTGCAACTGCAGACTTAAAATTTCTTTCCTGGAAAACAGCCTTCCTTTTAGCAATCACTTCAGCTAGAAGGATATCTGAATTACAGGCCCTTATAGCAGTGGAGCCTTTCATCATCATTCATGCAGACAGGGTGTCACTCAGGACCAGTCCATCATTCATGCCCAAGGTGGTATCCATTGTGGCTCTTAATCAGTCCATTCATTTGCTAACTTTCTTTCCCAATCCACAGAACAAAGGAAAGCTGATTCTGCATTCATTGGATGTACACAGACAACTTGGATTCTACTTGGACAGGACTAAATCTAAAAGAAAATCTGAACAACTGCTGGTAGCATTTGCTGCAAGGGCAGAGGGGAAGGCTATTTCAAAGCAAACTATTTCTAAATGGATAAGCCATTGTATTCATTTCTGTTATAGGCACCATGGAAAACCTATCCCCCAGGGGATCAGATCTCATTACACCAGGACTACATCTACTTCAGCAGCCTTTCTCAGAGGTGTTCCTACTAAGGATATTCTAGAAGCTGCTACCTGGAGTTCAGTTCATACTTTCACCAAGCATTATCACTTACCAATTCTCTAAATCCAGAGCTGGCTTTTCCACTGCTGTTTTGCTGGGCCTTATAGCTGTTCCTAATGATGTATAAATCCATCCTCCCAACCTTAGCTTTGGGAATCTACCCAAATGTAATGACTGCAACAGTGAAACACGAACATAGTACAGTTGTGTGCACTTAGCATAAATGTAGATGTTCGAGTGTATTCACTGTTGCAGTCCTGGTTACTTTCCCTCCAGCCCCCTGTTTTTCTTTTACTATACCTCTTCTTTCTTTTACTATGCTTAAAAGCCTTTTTGGTGTATTTGCTTTTGTTTGGAGGTATATATTTTTGTGTCTCTAATTATGTATATTTATATGTATTTTGCTCCCCATTTGGGGGGCACCTGGGGCAAGAAAAACTGATGTAATGGCGTAGACTGGATGTTTTATACCCCTGGCGATCTGACGTCATGAAAGAAAGGACAGCAACCGATGCAGGACCCAAGACTTGTTAATCATGCCGACTGAGGGTAACCTGCCAGCAGATTACCCAAATGTAATGACTGCAACAGTGAATACAATCTAACATCTACATTTATGGTAAGTGTACACAACTGTACTTTAACATGCTTGCCCCCATCTTTCATATCAAAAAGAGATGAAAACCAAACATTAACCTACCTCCTCAAATCTGTTTGGATAGGAGTAGTTTACCAGGCCTGGCTCAAGCTGCTTGACAGTTTGGTGGCATGGAAGGTTCCCTGAAACTTTGGAAGCTGGCCAGCATTAATATCCTGGGTATGCTGTAACCCATATAGCTAAGGCTGCTGCAGCAGTGATCATTCGAACTTCTGTTATGCTAAGTTCAGCTTACACAACTGTACTTTCTCCCTACTTCTCCTGACCCTCTGTGAGGAGAAAACCAAAACACTGCTCACTACTACCAGTCATGGATCTTTTCAAGCAGAACAAGGGATATGTCATACATCCCCACCTGAGGATTCTCGAGTTAACACCTTTGAAGACTGGATTCTGACTTCTGACTCTACCCTACTGTCTTACTCTCAGGGATGTCTTATCCATTCTGAAAAAGGCTAGAAAACCAAATACTTCAGTCATTTTTTTTTTTTTTGCAGGATGGCAAAGGTTTTCCATCTGGGTGGCAGTCTAGTAGTATTTCTCTTGCAAGCAGAACTCCAGCAGATCATTGAATACCTTTCATATGCCTTCAAACAGGGACTTTTATTTTAGTGTCAAGGTTCATTCTTCTACAATCTCTGCCTTCATCACAATATCCCCACACATTTATGTCTATCCCTACATGAAAGAATATATATGGGGTAATACGCCTGAGGCCACCCAGAAGGGAACCTGTCTCCCTTGGGACCTGAATTTTGTGCTTGAAAAATTTAATCTGCCAACCGGTGAGCCAGCAACTTCAGCCCCTGTCAAGCTATTGACATGGGAAACTACCCTGCTTTTAGCATTCTATTCAGCCAGGCTTGTTTCTGAATACATGTGCAATAGAGCCATTCTTAGTCTTCCACAGAGAGTCAACATGAAAAAAAATAAACAAAAAAAAACAGCTCCTCCTTCATGCCCAAGGTAGTTCCAGAAATTTCTTTAAACCAGGCCAGTTGCTACAGTGTTCTTTCCAAATCCCAAAAACGGCGGGGAAGAGACTATTGCATTCTCTAGATTTACACAGACAATTAAGATATTACCCCTTAAGGATCAACTTCCCAAACAGATCAGACCAACTTTATTGCAAGTTACATTTCTGTGTGTTACTTTCAACATGGTAAACAGTCTCCTGGTAAGGTTAGAGCTCATTTCAATAGATACAAAGCCACCACTTCTGTTTTTAGGGATGTTCACAAAGACCATTTTAGGGGTTGCAATGCGGTTCTCTGCTTAAATCTTCATTACGCATTACATCCTTGGGTCCATTTCAAGGGCAAGTGCGGAATTCACTTCTGCCATCCTGCAGAGCCTGCTATCCCTGGGTAACACTTTGTTCATCTGCCCACATAGAAGGTTTGAGTGTCTCCACTTAACTGTAATTGTAGATGTTTGCGTATATTAAGGTTGCAGTGCCCTTTCACCAGCCTTCTTCCCCATACCTTGGGTTGGATTCCATTCATCATCACAACCCCCTTCCTTTCCTTTCCCTTAAGTCAGGGTTTCTATCTAATAATTGGGACAGTGAGGAAGGTTGTGCTGTACCAGGACCATTGAACTCTTTAAGTCTGGACAAGAAAGACCTGAAGATATCATTGGCTGATGCTATTTGTATGCCCCAACATCCAGCCATCATTTTGCAGCAGACATCCATCGGCTGGGATAAGGTAATAGATGCTGGTATTCAGGCCAACTGCAGACTTTTGCATGACAAGAAGACCCAAAAACTAATACTGCAAGATTGATCTGTAACATCTATGATTATGGTAAGTGGAGAGACCTCTGTAATTTGTCTTTCCTTAAGTTTGTTTGCACATTTCATAACTTTATGCTTCACGATAAATACTTTACAGTTATCCATTGTATGGTTGGAATCTTCCTTAATGTTTTTTTTAATCAGATATATGTCAAGATGCAAACCAGTTTCTTTTTAAAATGTGCCCAGGAGTGCAAGACATCCCTTGTCATAGGCCTGTTGCAGTTGGACTTTATGAGGACCCCCATTGTCCACTACATATGCAGCTTCCTCCACAGATGTATAAACCTGAACAGGTGCTCTGTGTTCCCGATCACTTACAGAGCATATCTGCAGACTTGTATCTCAGTGTAGCTGAACTGCAGCCAAGTGAGAATTTGCCTCTTGAATTCAGTGATGTAAGTAAAATGGAATTGTAAGGTTTGTCAATTAAATTACAGCTTACTTTTTATTTTGGGGTGTTTGTTTTATGTGTTGATGCGTTAGTAAAGTTGTGTTTCATACTGTACCCTAGGTGGAGATAATATACTGAACTAAGACTTTAAAAAGATGCATTTTTTTATGACTTTGCTTTTGTTCAGTATTTGCTTAACCAGCATTTTCCATAAAATGGCTTGGCTGTTTGGTGAACTGCTAATTTTAAAAATGAATAAAGACCACAGATATCGGAGCAACACAAGCCTTTCAGGGTCCAAAGTCATCCAATGCGCAATGAAACGGTTCATTCCACGATAAAATGATTTATTCAGAGACCATAATAAAAACAGCAGAGGTAAGCACTTTCACCCAACAAGGCTTCATCAGACCATATACAATCACAACAATTTCTCACGTTTATATAGAAAAAAGCACAGAACCAAAATCAATCATCAAATTTAAAGAGACAGACATACCAATAAAAATATATCTCCAACCTAAAACCCAAATGCTTGACAATTCACTAAATAGACATATAAAAACACATGAAATCAATATATATACATATAAAAGTATTCATACATATAAAAACATGTGTGTGTGTATACATATATATATATATATATATATATGTGTGTGTGTGTGTGTGTGTGTGTGTATGTATATATATATATATATATATATATATATATATATATGTGTGTGTGTGTATATATATATAAAAATGTATGTTTTGTACATATGTCTCTCCACATGTATATATATAATGTATAAAAAAAAAATCTCATAAGAATACATGCCTAAACATAAATATACATATACAATTAAATGCACTCAACATAATCCAGTCCAAACTCTACCTAAGCCCTCTGGACTTCAGAAAGTGCTTAAGGGGTACTTTATCACTGAGTCCAGGGTATTTATCTGCCCTGAGTCTAATGATCCATTTGGCTTTCTGACTTTTGGTCCTGTTCCACCTCTAGGGTTAACAGACACCATATCAATAACTCTAAACCTAAACATTTGAGTATCATCTGCTCCTAGGACATGTTTGGAAAGTGCAATGACAGTGGACCTAATCCTGATCTGTTATAGGTGTTCCGTATTCTGTCCCTAAACTTTCCTGTCCATGTTACCAACATAGAATACTCCACATGCTACACAGCATGCAAGATAAGACCACATGTTCAGACATACAATCAGCAAGGACATTAAACTCATACCTAATACCATTAGAAGGATGTATAACACTCTCACTGGAATCTATGTAATTACACTGATTGCAGGGAAATGTCCCCAACATATCATAATTCTCAACCCTATCCATATGTTTGGGATAACACAATAACCTCTTAAGGTTAGATTTATTCTTAAAAACAAATTGTGGGGTATCTCCTACAATCTCTTTAATACTAGGATCCACTGTCAGCACTTCCCAATCAGACCTAATAACATCCTTAATACTTCCCACATCCTGGGTATAAAACAAGAGGTACCCTGATCCTTTCAAATCCAGCAGGCCTCTTGGAAGGCTCCTTGACCAGTTGTAACATCTGCAAAATATGAAAAATAAGGGGTAGCTGCACCCTCTCTCAAGGTGGACAAACCACTGGGTTTAGGGACAGAATATGGGAACACCTGTACCAGATCAGGATTAGGTCCACTGTCAATGCACTTTCCAAACATGTCCTAGGAGCAGATGATACTCATGTGTTTAGGTTTAGAGTTATTTATATGGTGTCTGTTAACCTTAGAGGTGGTGACACCCGGAACTGGACCGAAAGTCAGGAAGCCAAATGGATCATTAGACTCAGGGCAGATCAATACCATGGACTCTATGATAAAGTACCCCTTAAGCCCTTTCTGAAGTCCAGAGGGCTTAGGTAGAGTTTGGACTGGATTATGTTGAGTGCATTTAATTGTGTATATATATATATATATATATATATATATGTTTAGGCATGTATTCTTGTGAGATTTTTTATATATTATGTATCTGCATGTGGAAAGACATATATGTACAAGTATATATATATATATATATATATATATATATATATATATATATATTTTTATATGTATATATATATTTTTATATGTACATATTTCTTTCATGTGTTTTTATATGTCTGTATTTAGTGAATTGTCAAGCATTTGGGTTTTAGGTTGGCGATGCATTTTTTATTGGTATGTCTGTCTCTCTAAATTTGGTGATTGATTTTGGTTTTCCACCTTTTTCTATATAAAAGTGAGCAGTTGTTTTTGATTGTATCTGGTCTGCTGAAGTCCTGTTGGGTGAAAGCTCTTACCTCTGCTGTTTTTATTATGGTCTCTGAATAAATCATTTTATCGTGGACTGAACTGTTCATGTGGATTGGATGATTTTGGACCCTGAAAGCCTTGTGTTGCTCCGATACTTGTGGTTTTTATTCATTTTTATCTTTGGATTGTATGTGGTGTTCGGAGCGTTTACTCCTTGGGAGGTTGCATTTTTTGGTTGAACTGCTAGGTTTGTTTTGAGGAAACAAAGTATGTTATTAGTCTTCTCTCAAAAAATTGGTCAGTGTCTGTATCTCACTTTTAAAAGTCAAGAAAAGAGAATTGTGGGTGTGCAATTCTAATACCTCATTTAGGAGAGGATTTTTAAGTCTGCTTAGGGAGTCTGATTTTTTGTTTTGTGAATATGTCATATGTATTACATTTGTTATTTATTTCTATTTTAACTTGTGAATTGCTTATTTGAAAGCATTTAAATACATAATGAAAGTAAGTTTCCAAGCACTTCCTGGAGCAGGCCACTTTAGTAGGTAGAGCTCAAATGTCAGGTATTAAGACCACGTAGTAACCTTTTTATTGTCTTATAAGGTTAATACTCATCAGCCGTTGTTACTACCTAACATTACTTACCTATGCTGTATTGATGACTAGTGACCATCAGTACTTTTAAAATTGGCTTAACAGCAGGTTACTGCAGTTTTGCGCCTTCTTCTCCCCTGCACTGTATTTTTCTACCATTTTGATTTTTTCTTTTCTAAACCTAGACCATGGATCACTGTGCCAGGTGTTACCTGTAGGAAATGTATCTCAAAGAAAGAACCCAACATTCTTCCAGTGCTTTCAGCTGTACTCACAAGGCACAACGTAAAAGTCTAAGAAGGATTTCACAAGGTCACCTTGGGCCAGAGAACAGTATAGAAGGCTTCTTCCATGGGTTGAGAGCTGCAGGCCAGAAATTCTTCTGCTACATAAGAAAAGCATCCTGCTGGTCCCCACTGTTTTGTCCTAATTCATAATCTTCAGTTTTGGGGATGCTTTTTCGCTACTGTGTACATATTCTTGTGTCACTTGACTGCTAATTGTTTAATGTCTGACTTTCTCAAAATGTATTGGAACAGTCTGCTTATGGTCATTTGACACATAAGCCTTTGACAGAATTAACATAATTTCCTGTTTGTCACCACCTTTCCTACAAGGCAGGCTGTCTCTTCTGCCTTCTGAAAATCACTGAATGAAGCTGCATAAAAGAGGGCAGGTGCAATGCATGGCATGTAGCATGGCAGTCAGTCAGTTGGCTATCCGTAGTCTTATAGGGACTGTCTTTTTTTAGCGTTGTGTCACATGAGATGGTTTGTCCTGGCTTCTTCTTGTATTTGGTGCATTAAACCACTCCCACCCCCATCCTGGCTTCTTCCTACGCCCAAAGTAACATTTTATTTTTTTTCTCCCCAGTGCCTTTCAGCTTGACCAGCAACTCCTTGGCTTTCTACTTACCATAGCTTCAATGGCATCCCGTGTACCGTATGATGAGAGAGAAGACTGGGAAATCCTTGCTTGCCACTGGTATTGCTGTGTGGCTGAAGCCATTGTGATGCATCAGTGAAGGAGGGATGAAGCCAGAGACAGCAACCTGATGTATGCTATCTAGTGTGCAGAGGCTTTCCTGGGTCCTATCCTTCAGCTAGCTGACAGTATTAGAATTACCTTAGGCTGGATAGGTAGTGAGATGTCCCCTACAAAGCAGTACCTGCCTCAGGCAATGGAGCAGTTATGTCTTCTTGAAAATTCCACATGCTCGGTCCAGAGATATTGTCCCAATTGCAGCATCCACCAATGCTACCCCCACCAGCATGCACCCCTCCACGTGAGCATAACCATCCTGCTTGCTAGCGCTGTCAGACACTCAAATCACTAACTGATCCCGGGTTGCCTTGGTCATAGACAAGGTTTTATTCATGCAAACCATTGATGCTGGCTAGTTTAGTAAACTTACATAGACATTTGTATTTTGGGAGTTTGTCTGTGGCACAGTCCTTTAGCAGCAGTGACCTATGTTACTTAATTTCCATTCAGTAGCATCGTATCATACCAATGATTTTTTCCTGCAGCCTTGTATTTCACCTAATTAAGAGTGGTTCTGTTCCTCTATTCTAAGACATTGTGCCCCTAAGGAGGGATTGACTCTAGGGAAGTCTCATCATAAGTGAATATTAAGTGGAATGAACTGCAACCATGCACAGTTTTCTTATTGTCTTTAGCTCAGTATTTTTTTTTCTTGCTGTAGAAAGTAGTACACTTTAGCTGCAGACTTCTCTGTGCTTTTTGTCTGTTAATATGCTGGACTGTGTTCACCATGTTGCAGTGTTTTCCCCTCATTTATTTTCTTCTTTTCAGTAGTTTTACCAATTAGAGACAGTTTTGGATTTTTTTCTTTGTTATTAGTACCCAGTAGTCATCCTGTGCCACCTTGGCCAGTTTGCTCCAATTTACCATCAGTTTGTGTCCCAAAGAAACTTGTCAAGGAATATGTTCCACCTTTTTTTGCAGAGGTGTCTTGGGTCGAATTTCTGAATGCTCTGCAGCAAGTCTGCATTGCGTTTGTCAACAGGTGCAACAACGGAACCAGACTGGCTGATCATCAGGTATCCCATGTACAGCTTGTCATTGTGCATGCCAGTCTGAAAGTGTTTGGCACTTTTGGCCACGTAATATGTGGTTGTTGCTCATCTTCACTGTAAGGCTGAGTGTATCCCTGGTATCCATGGAGGAGAGTGTTCTATACTGAGTTAATGTGTTATTTCCTAGCTATAAAGTTTGATGCTTGGGATGCATATTCCTTGCTTGTTTATCCCTCTCTGTCTCTCTCCTTGTCTTTATATTTGTCTATCTTAGTGGCCGAAATACAGGGTCCTAGACTTTGCATCAAAAAGCTAGCATTATTTATCTTGCATTATTTTATTTGCTTGCTTTTCAGTGTGCATGTGTGCTTATTTAGGTGAAGTTTAAATTAGGAGTATAGTTATAAGCTGTGCTTTACTTTTTGATGGATTGATATACTGCTTTCCTTCATGCATCAAAATGTAAACTTCACTCTGTGTGGTAGGCCCCATTCTTAAAATTGTTCAGGTATGTTTCCTAGAAAAGACAAAGGGACCTAGTTTGTGCCCCCATGGTGTTGCTCCAAGATTCGAGGTACATTATGATTCCTTCAGCGAAAGCTTGTACATCAGTATTGCTCTGGCTTTTGTTAAAGGTATTTAGCAAACAAGTATAATTACCACAGACAATCATTATATAGTAGCAAATTAGCAGAAGCAGATGTTAGTGTTGCAGCTGTCAGATGTTCATAGCGGCACATGGCTTTATTTTCATACAACCACTGTCGTTAGAGGACATCCCATCTGTAAAATAAGTACACTCTGCAGTTATCTTGTATTCCTTCAGCTGTTTTTCTTGTCGGGTGTATTTTTACAGCATTGTGTATGAAGCCCCAAATGAGTGGTGATGATTATTGCTGCAGACTTCCAAGATGGCTGTGTACTGATCAACAGGTTGATTATAGTTCTGCCAGTGTGAAAACTGCAACTATAAAAACAAGCTAGTTACAGCTGTTCATTTTCAGAGAAATTATGTTATTGGCTATCAGTTGCACTGGCTGTTATTAATTCCTGTCTTGTTTGATGCATTTAATAGTAATTGTCTGGATACCATCAAAGAAGAAATTTGTAGAAAGTAAGAAAATCAACTAGAAAAGAAGTTCTGTCCGAGAAGAATCTTGCAGCTGTTCAGCATAAAGCTGACACAGGAAACTGAAAGTTTTGACACAGGAAATGGCTTTCAGTAATTTAGAGGAAAATAAATCAAATGTAATCAGATGTTTAAAATAAGTGAGACACTGAATATAGGATGTTCTTCGTGTTTTGCAGTCATTACATTTGGATAATCTGCTGGCAGGTTGCCCTCAGTTAGCCTTAATAACAAAGCCTTGGGTCCTGCGTTAGTTGCTGTCTCTTCTTCCATGACGTCAGGTCGTCAGGGGTATAAAACATGCAGCCGACGCCATTTTAATCAGTCTTTCTTGCCGCGCGGTGCCCGAAGCATATGCATTTCGCAAGTGCCGGTCGGCCGACTCCTGAAATTTTCGTTTTCAAGTTTCAGAACCGAAGTCTTCAATCTAAAGCTAAGTACCCCATTAGGGAAACTTTTTCTTGCTCCTTACCGATGTCAGTAAAAGTTAATAATTGTATTACTTGTGGGAGGCAAATACCTCATAAGGATTTTCATTTGTACTGTATTTCTTGCCTAGGCCCTGACCACAATGTGCCTTGCTGTCGGTTTTGTGCTAAATTTAAGCAACGCACTATTAAGCATCAGTATATTTTGCTTCTGAATACTTTGACTCAAGATTTAACTATCCTGAAATGTCATCAGTTAGCAGTCCGACTACCGGAATTCACAAAAAACGCAAAGAAGAAGACCGAGACAGACCGCTGAGGTCCAAAACCGAAGACAAAGCTTCTCCTAAGCCAGTCGCCGGTACTCAGTGAGGCGCTTTCGCAGCCCCTGATGCCCGCTACTTTTGATTCACAGGCCTCTACCGAGACCCATTTGGAGTCCGGTATGCCGCGAGATTCTTCAAGTATTGAACCCGCGGATGTCTCTCCCTTGGATGGGTCTGGAGCTGCTGAGCAGGCACTGGCTTCTGAGGGCGTTTTCAGGCCTAAAGATTTGTATATTAAACTGACGCCATCATCAAAAACAAGGCCAAAACCAACTTCTATGTCTAAAAAAATGACACGTGAGCCACATGTTCAGGCCCCTATGCCTAAAAAGCAAATGATCAAAATGGCTGAGGATTTAATTACCTTGATCAGGGGTTCCCAACCCCCTCCTGCCAAGAGGCCTAGGCAAGGCGCTGATTATGAATCTTCAGATCAGGTTTCCATTTCTTCTGATTCCTCTTCTGATAAGGAATTTTCTATTCCACCATATGAGGACTCTGATGCAGAATAATCCATCCCTTCTGCTTCTGATCCTGAGGATTTTTCTTTTGGATGAAACTTTGCATACCTTAAGGGAACATTTTCTTTGGGAGAATCAGGATTTTTCAGAAGCCAAAAAGAGACTTTGGGATTTCTTTCTTCCTCAGCATAGGCCTTTGGCTATACCTCCTGTTTTAGATATTGTTGATGATGTTTTCTCAGAATCCAGCATGGCTCTTGATTCCTTGCCTCCGGCTCCTAGTAAGCCAGACAGATATTACAGGGTTCCTGACTCCCACACGTTTCATTTCAAAAACCCTACTGCTGACCCTGAAACAATTTCTCAGGGTCTCAAGGGTGTTAAGGCTTCTACTGCTAATAATCCTACCCCTTCTGGTAAAGATTCCAGGGCGCTGGATAGATTGGGTAAGAAGGTTTATACGTCTGCAACCCTAGCAATCAGGGCTTTAAACTGTCAATTTCAAATGCTTAAATATCAACAGCATGTCATGGGATAACTTAAACAGAAAATGATGTTGATTTCTGACTGTGTGGAAAATAAAGTTGCAGGATTTATTGCATTCAGCTGAACAAGTTGGAAACATACTTTGCAATGTGGTTTTGATTCCTTGGAGGCCTTCTGCAGGGCCGCTGTAACTGGATCTGTGATAAGGCATGCTTGGCTCAAGGAGCAAAATCTGCCTGATCATCTTAAAGCTAAATTGCTGGACGCTCCTTTACAACAGGACAGTCTATTTGGTAATAAGGCAGAAGAAGTTTTGAAAAAGGTGGAAGACAAAGCTAAATCTATGCAAACTGTAAAAGATTTCTTACAAGTGCAGCCACCCAGGTTCAGTAGGCACTGACCTACTAAGAATTGGTCCTTTCCAGTACCCAACAGAACCGCTCAGGTCAAACCCAGACACTCCAAAGGCTCCAAGTTTCATTCACAAGGAACTTACTGGACAAAACAATGGGGTGCCCACACCTCCAAATCTGGAAGTAGCAAATCACCCCTATGGTAAACAGTCTCAATGACTTCTCTGCCATTTCCAAGCACTTATATTTTGGCAGCCCCTTTTGGGGGAAAACTAGCACTTCATGCTCAAAATTGGCATCTAATTACCCAGGACAAGTGGGTCTTAAATATAGTATCCCAGGGATACAAATTTCATTTCCACACGTTGCTAATTCCAAATGGATGGCCAGATCTGCCTCCAAATCAGTGGGCAGAGGCCCAGAAACAAGTCATGTCCCTCATGGATATGGGGGCTATTCAACCAGTACCAGAAAAGGAAAAAGGACAAGGTTTTTATTCAAGACTTTTCCTGGTAACCAGAAAAGACAAATCATAGGGTCCAATTCTGGACTTATCCAGTCTAAATACCTTCCTGGACATTCCAGAATTCAAGATGCTGACTCTACAACAGTTACTGTCTATGCTAGGCAAGGATGCCTGGTTGGTAACTCTAGACTTAAGAGGCTTACCTGCATATCCCAATCAAGGAATTTTGCAGAAGATACCTCTGCTTCAAAGCAGGCTATTTGCATTACCAGTTCTCTGCACTGCCCTTTGGCTTCTCTACTGCGCCCAGGGTCTTCACAAAGTCCCTGGCAGGAGTGATTGCATTTTGCAGGCAAAGAAACATTCAAATTTATCCTTATCTGGACGATTGTCTAATTCAGGCAGAAAACAAGAACACTCTTCTACAACATCTGGCATTTGTAAAAAGGCTTCTAACATGCCTAGGGTACACCATAAATGAAAAGAAATCACAACTGGTACCCTCTCAAATAATTACATTCCTGGGTGCAAGCTTAAATATAACTGCCCAGATGGCTTACCTCATGCTAGACAAACAAATTCAATTGATGACTTACTTCAAGTGGCCACAAAAACCCAGCTATCTGCAAGACAAGTTCTGCAGGCTTTGGGGTTCATGGCTTCCTGCATTTTACTAATTCCATATGCAAGACTGCATATGAGGAAACGTCAGTGGTACCTAAAAAGCTTATGGAAGTCAACATTGTCACAGCCTGGAAACAATGATTCTGCTCATTCCTTGCCTGCAACAGGAGTCCCTATGCTGTGCAGAGGCCTGTCACCAAAACAAGGGACTGTCATTCATTCTACCCCCTGCCACCCAAACCCTGACTACAGACACATCAGACTATGCTTGGGGGGTCCATCTGGCAGGGAGATGCATTCAGGGCGAATGTAGCCCAAATCAAATGCACCTATATATCAACCAGAAAGAAATGCTAGCTGTACAGAATGCTCTGACAGCCTTCAAGGACTTCCTTCATCCAGGGCAACTACTGATAAAGACGGACAACGCCGCAGTTATGTGGTACCCACTCCTACCCCCTTTGCAGTCTAGCCATGGCCTTATGAAACACAGCCTTGACTTACCAAATACATCTGCAAGCTCAGTTCCTGCCAGGAAAGCAAAATACTCTGGCAGACAAACTAAGCAGAAACCTTATGGACCCACACGAATGGAAACTGGATCCACAAATCTTCAGCATGCTGACACGAAAATGGGGGAGCCCAGACATAGATCTTTTTTCCTCTCCCCAAAACTATCAGTTGGACAAATTTTCCACAAGAATTCATCACAAAAAAGGTTGGAAAGTGGATGCTCTATCCTTCAGCTGGAAAACAAACTATCAGTCTATGCCTCCCCCCCCTTCTGCCTCTGCTTTCCAAGGTTTTACTAAAAGTTAGGAAAAAACAAAAATGATTCTGATTGCTCCAGACTAGCCTCGCCAACACTGGTACCCGCTTCTACTCAATACACCACACCTTCCTCTGTGGTACCTGCCGCATACACCTCATCTACTGTCTCAGCAGAACTATCAAATTCTGCACACCCAGCTCCAAACTCTGAATCTTGCAGCATGGCTAATCAAAAAACCAAAAAAGAGAGATGAAGGCAATGAATTAAGACCAATAACCAAACGAAATTGCCTAAACACCACAAAGGAAGCTCGCAACTCAGCTGGATACCAGAATTTATTGAAATGCAACAAGGAAATAACGCTTGTAATCCAAGTACGTTTTCGATGAAAATCTTCGTCAGAATCAGTATAAAAACACACAGTTAATGCTTGTTCTAGTTATATACCCTGTCTAATTGACATAATTAGTTAAGTACCAATCAGTAAAGTCAATTACTAACTAACAAGCAAGCTTATTTTAAAAAACACATACAAACAGTTCTAAAAATCAAAAAAGAATTAACTTTCAATTTATTGTTAATAAAATTTGTATGATAGGACATATTTGCATATATAAATATCAATGTTAAGTTGTCAATCTCGCCTTCATTCTTGCTGGATGGGTTCGGAGCCGATCCTCGGCTCCGACTCGGCACTAGCTTTAGCTCGAGAACTCCTTTTACCAGCTCGAGGCAACCCTATATCCCATGATGCAAGGCGGAACTACCCCAGATCTCGTTTGCCGCTTAGCGAAAGAGGTCTCCTTTGCCAGCTGAGGTAAGTTTTTCTTGTTAAATAAGAAAAAAGTTAGTTAGGGGTTTAATTTCCCTTCAGTGTCAGGTTAGCCTGTATTTAGTACAGCCCACCCTATTCCCTTCCTTTTTTAAACTTTTAATATAGTTTTTCACTGAAAGTTTTAGTCAGGCCTAGTTCCCCAAGTTATTCCCTTCCTGTGTGTCTGTGTAGGGATTAAGTTGTGTGTTTGTGGGGACTGTGTGTGTATATCCTTTTAGGATGTCTAAGGAAGGCAAGGTCTCAGGCTTCAAGAAGTGTGACCAGTGCTGTCAGAAAATGTCCCTGACAGACGGTCACACTTCTTGTGTGTATTGCCTGGGGCCTTTGCACCTGCAGGACTCCTGTGCGTTGTGTCATGCCTTTAGCCAGCGAGTCCTGCAGGAAAGGAGGAACAAACTGATCCTCCGAGGTTTGTTGAAACCTGAAGGTTCTCCTCCTAAGCAAGGGGCAGGAAAACCTCTTAAGCCACCAAGGCTCAGGCTACAGTGTCTAAGCCTCCTTGGTGGCTCCGCCGGAGCCGATATCGCCCGGCTGGAACCGATGCTTCTTCTGCCAGAGTAGTGGGTTCGGTGCGCCGGCTCCGATACCCTGACTACTGTTGCCTTGTCGGCTCCGGCTGGAGCCGACACTTTATCAGCATCGGGCCGAGATCCTCGGCTCCATCTGGGGTTCAAGGGACTTGGCTCCGATGGCTCCGGCCCGCAAGAGATCCCGGTCCCTTCGATACTAAGTATCCACTCGGCTCCGGGGTCTCCTCTTTTGTCGGAGCGGAGCCATCGGAGCCGATCTTGAGATCTTCCAGGCTGTCTGACCACGATTTGGAGAGGGTGGTAAGCAGGCTGTTGAAGTCTCAGGCACTGGCCCAAATGCTCCATAGCCCGTCTCAACAGACTTGCTACAGCCCCAATTCTTGAGATTCCTCCTCCGACTCCACACCAGAGTTCGGGCCGGAGCTTCTTGGGACAGCGACTGTTTCGATGCCGGAGCCGATACATCCTTCGGCTCCGTCATCCTCGGCTCCGATCTCCTCCTTGAGACTTTCCTTGGAGGGATCCGGTCGTCGGGTTTCCACTGTCGGCTCGAGGGGCTAGTGGCATCGGACCCTTGTCCGACCCGCTCTCCCTCTCGGAGCTTCGCTTTGGTAAGCTCGGCGCCGACATCTGCCTCGAGCCTTCTCTCTCCTTGGAGCCGACCATTCCTGTTTCTTCGGAGCGGGTGTGTTCAGGTCTCCCGGGGAGAGGAGCCTTTGAGGTGATGAGGAGTGTCCTGGCCTCTGAGCCTGGTCAACGGTCTGTCCCTCTAGCTCCTCCCTCATCAGTGCCTGCAGAAGCCTCTTGCCAGCCTCTTGCTCTCAGGCCCAGGGATCCATCGCCCCAGGTTTCCCCACTGGGAATTTCCTCCTCTTCCGAGGTTTCTCCTGACCCTGCAGGTGAACCCCTCGGAAGAGGACGGTAAGAGGAAACACACAGACTCCCTGAGTCTACTACATCTGATACCGACTTAGATGAGTCGGAGGGTTCCCACGGTCCCCTCTGAGGATGTCTCATTTTCAGACATCCTTGAGCTCCTCAAACAGAGGGGAATTGGCCTCCATTGACCCCTCCGAGGATGAGTCGGTATACCTGGAGGCTTTTGGATCCCGACCCTCCACCTCCTGGGTGTCTCCGCCATTCGACCCACTCATGCAGGTAGTGGCTCGGAAGGCGTGGGCGGCTCCAGATTCTGTGGAACCTGTCCCCAGGAGACCATCCAAATTCATCACGGCCCCTTCGGACAAACAGTTCCTGTCCAAAGGTGTCTCTGTGGATGCTATGGTGGTGGCGGCCACTAAGAAGGAACTGGCGGATCCTTCAGTACCTGTCCATCCTCCTAATAAGGATTCTAGGACCATGGACAGGTATGGAAAGCGGATGTTTTCTTCAGCGACCTTTGCAATGCGTTCTGAATTACCTTTGTCACTTCACCAGGCTGCAATGAGATATTCTCAAGGAACTGGGGGAAGTAGTCCAGGATCCTTCAGCTGCTGGGGCTCAGGAAAAGATTGCCTCTCAGCTAGCTATCCTGAATTCGATATCTAACTCCTCCATGCGGCTCATATCTTATGCAGCCGATGGAGCGAGCAGGGCCGCAGGCACAGGTGTTGCTCTTAGACGCCAAGCCTGGATGCGGCTGTGTAATTTTATGGACCCCTTTAAGGCGTCCTTCACCAACACCCCTTTGACGGTTCGGCTTTGTTCGGACCTCAGGTGAAGGATACTTTGACCAGATGTGAACAAGACGGTAAAACTCTTTCTGCCGTTGGAGTCCAGTTTTCCACTCCTTCTAGACCATATCCCAAGGGTCAGAAGGGGGAAGATGTGGTTCCGTAAAGCCCAAGGAGCTACACCGGACACACGTGGTCAGTTTACCCCTAGAGGCAGAGGGGTAACAATAATAGGCCGCCCTAGAGGCAGGGGGCTCTCAGAACCAGGGCAACAGGGAGCCTCTTCCTGAGAAGCCCTTTCAGCATCCCTGAGGTGTTGCCCGACTGTCCACCCTTGGAGGCAGTCGGGGGAAGAATTTCGCTGTACCCAGTAGCCTGGCAATCCCTATCACAAGAGAAGTGGGTACAGTCGATTATATCCGAGGGTTACAAAATCCCCTTCGAAAGGTTTCCCGTACCTCTACAATCCCTTCCAGACATCTCACCCGGTCAAAGGGATTTGGCAAAACAGGAAGTTTTAAAACTCCTGGGAAAAAGAGCCATCCAAACAGTGCCGGCAGACCAAGTAGGATCCGGCTTCTACTCAAGATTCTTTTTGGTCCCCAAGAGGACGGAGATTGGAGACCAATACTAGACCTAAGCAGACTAAACAAGTCTGTCAAAAGGCAAGATTCGGATGGTCACGCTGCAATCCATTCTGCCCTTTCTGGGCAAGGACAACTGGATGTGCTCGATAGACCTTCAGGATGCGTACTATCACATAAAGATTCACAGACGCTCCAGAAGGTTTCTCCGCCGCTGGGAGCCAGTCATTACCAATTCAGAGCACTGCCCTTTGGCCTCACTTCAGCCCCCAGAGTGTTCACCAAATGCATGGCGGTGGTCACAGCTCACCTGAGACGGCGAGGATTCCAAGTGTTTCCTTATTTGGACGACTGGCCCCCCCCCGCCACCTCCAGGGATCAGCTTCTTGGTCCAGAGATTACACCTTACAGCTTTGCAAGAGTCTAGGAATTTCGTGAATTTGAAAATCCTCTCTGCTGCCTTGCCAATCTATCACCTTTATAGGCAGAGTTAAATACCGTCAAAATGTTAGCCACACTAACAAATCAAAGGATTCTGGACATCCAGAAATTTGTTCAGCTTCTGTTACAAAGCAACAAGGTCAAAGCCAGGTTTGTCTTGAAGGTTCTAGGCCTAATGGCTGCAGCCATTGTTCTTCTTCCACTAGCTCGCTTCCACATCGTCTCCTGCAGTGGATGTTGTTCACGCAGTGGTCGTACCACGATCTGCCCATGAGACACGAGATCTTAGTGACACAGTCTTGCAGGGCTCATCTACGATGGTGGGTATCTTCCCCTCTTCTTCAGCAGGGCCGACCATTTGTTCCCCCTCCTCCAGTTGCCACAGTCACCACGGATGCCTCTCTGATCGGGTGGGGGCATTATCAGGGCAGGATGGTCCACGGACGTGGCAACCCATAGAATACCACCTGCACATAAATGTCCTGGAGATGAGAGCAGTGCTTTTAACGTTGCAAGCCCTCGACGACTTTCTTCCCACAGGGGCTATTGCAGTACAGACGGACAACATGTCCGTGGTCTGGTACATCAACAAACAGGGCGGAACCAGGTCCTATCCCTTATGTCGAGAAGCTGTCAGACTTTGGCAATGGGCGATCTCTTCTCAGCGGTTTCTGATAGCAACGCACATCCCCGGCAGGTCCAACCTATTGGCGGACAGGCTAAGCAGATCTATTCTGATGCCTCACGAGTGGTCTCTCAATCAGTCTGTAGTGGATCAGATTTTTTCTGAAGTGGGGCACCCCTTGTTGCGATCTTTTCGCTACCCGTGAAAACAGCAAGTGCCCAGATTACTTCACACTATTTGCTCTTCCAGGCCAACGGTTGAGAAACGCTCTAAGCGAGGATTGGCCTCGGGACTTCTTTATGCTTTTCCTCCCTTTCCATTGATTCCACAAGTCATTCAGAAAGCCACCGTTTTGAGAGCCAAATTGATCCTCATTGCTCCATATTGGCCTCGACAAATTTGGTTTCCGTCTCTACATCGTCACCTTCTGGTGCAGCCCTGGCATCTGGACCCAGTTCGGATCTTTTGATCCACCAGTCGGGTCAGCAGCACCGAGCCATTCATTCTCTCAACCTCACTGCTTGGTTGCTCCACTTCCTTCCCTAGCCAGGCTACCAATGATTTCTGACTCAGTCAGAGACATTTTAGTGTCTTCTTTAAAGTCGTCCACTAGAACTGTTTATGCTAGCAAGTGGCGACGTTTTTCTATTTGGGCAAACGCCAGAAATATTGATCCCTTCACCGCTCCTATACATTCTGTTTTGGATTTCCTGGCGGAGGTTTTTCATTCAGGATCGTCATCATCTACAGTCAAAGTACAAATGGCTGCTATTTCCAAATTTCATGTTGGCTTGCAGGACAATAACATCATGTCTCATAGGTTATGCAAAGCCTTTTTGAGAGGAGTTTTTCTCCTAAAACCGCCTGTGAAACATCCTCCTCCGCAATGGGATCTGAACTTAATGTTGGCATCCCTAATTCTACCTCCTTTCGAACCGTCTGCTACGTGTTCTTTAAAGTTGTTGACATGGAAAACTATATTTTTGCTGGCTGTTACTTCTGCAAGAAGAGATGTTCTTCGTTTTCCATTGCTGCAGTCCTTACTATTGGGTATAGTCCGCGTCCAGTCGGCCCGAATACCAGAGTATAAGGCTGACGTCGGTCAGGGCGCATTAGACTGACGTCAGTACGCCAGGGTACTAATGCGCATGACCGACGTCATATCCTCAGTCTTTTTTGCCGCATGGTCCGATGCAGAAGCAGTTTTGCGAGTGCAGGTTGGCGTTCTGAAATATTTCCGAAACCGGAGTTTCAGACCGAAACAGAGTTGGCTAAGTAACCTGTTGGGGTAGATTTTGGTTTTTCTTGCCTCAGTATTTTACCGGATGTCAGAAAAAGTGAATAACTGTATTTCTTGTGGGAAACAGATACCTCATAGGGATTACCATACCTTGTGTATACCTTGTTTAGGGCCTGAGCACGACGTTGTTGGTTGCCGCTCTTGTGCTAGGTTTAACAAACGCACTATTAAGAGGAGGTTAGACTGTGCCAGGTTAGTGTTTGGGAAGCGTTGCAATTATAAAATGCCGCCGGATGCTCCGGCGCCGCTTCATCAAGAAGCGCAAGGACAAAACAGTGAAGCCTAGGGTTGATGAAGCGGCAGGCCCGGACGCCGGTTCTTTAGAAGGCTCAGTGGAGCCAGAGGTTTTGCCAGGAGTTTCCATGGAGTCTCAGGCAGAAACTTTACTGTTACAGGATGTGCCTTCTCAGGAGGTAGGCCAGGCTGAGGGGCTTCTCGGGAAACTGTTCTCCCCTCTCTCCCCAGGGTAGTTGGGGCCTCTCCTTCTGTTGCCAAAACTTCTTTGAGAGGTAGGCCTAGTTCAGCTTCAGTGGGGGCTTCTCCTAGCATTTCGGGTTCTGTACCTAAGAAACATATGCTTAAAATGGCAGAAGATTTGATTACTATGATTAGAGGTTCTATGCCCCGCCTGATAAGAGGCCTAGGGTGGAACCGAGTTTGATAGTTTTGAACAGTGTTCAGAGGCTTCAGAGTCTTCTATGAAGACTTGCAGGAGTATCCTACTTATTCTGATTCTGATGTGGATGATTCCACTCCTACAGCTTCTCCTCCTGAGGATTTCTCATTTTCAGAGACTCTGCATTCCATGAGGGAGCACTTTAAATGGGAAGGCCAGGATTACTCTGATTCCAGGAAAAGGTTTAGGGAATTCTTGTTTTTACCCCAGCATAGGCCCTTAGCTATTCCTCCTGTGTTGAATGTGGTGGAAGATGTTTTTGCAGAGGCTTCCCTGAACCCTGACTCTTTGCCTCCTGCTCCTGTTAAGCCTGATAGGTATTATAGGGTGCCCGAAGCTCATAAGTATTTGTTTAAGAGTCCTACGGCGGACCCAGAAACTATTTCTCAAGGGCCTAAAGGTGTTAAGACTTCTGTGGTTAAAAATCCTGTTCCCACTGATAAAGAGGCAAGGGCTTTGGATAGGTGGGGAAAGAAAGTGTATACTTCTTCCACTCTAGCCATGAGAGCGTTGAATTGTCAGTTTCACATGCTAAAATATCAGAATTATCTCCTTTCACAATTAAAATCTAAGGTGGATGCTTTGGCGGAAGGTATTGAGTGTAAAGAGTTGCTGGATTTGGTTCATGTGTCTGAACAAGTGGGTAAGCATTCTTTGCAATGTGGTTTTGATGCTGTACAGGCCTCCACGAGGGTGGCTGCTACTAGTTCTGTTCTTCGCAGGCATGCCTGGTTGAAGGATCAGAATTTAGCTGAGCATGTTAAGACAAGGATTTTGGATGCTCCTTTACAGTCTGATGTGTTGTTTGGATCGCCTGTGGAAGCAGTTTTAAAGAAAATGGAGGACAAAGCTAAGTCTATGCAAACTGTTAAAGATTTTTGCAGGTGCAGCCACCGAAGTTTAGTAGAAATTGGCCTGCTAAGGGGTGGACATATCCTGCTTATGATTCCCAGTCTAGGGGTAGGTCTAGACGTGGTAGGGGCAGGGCTCAAGGTTCTTTTAGGCCTAGAACAGGGAGTTCACCTGCTCAGACTTCTGGTGAGGGCAGGGGTCAGTCCTTTCGTAAACAGACCCAATGACCTGTCTTTTCAGCTGCCAGTAGATTCTCGTCTGGCAGCTCCTTTGGGAGGAAGACTGTCTCTTTTCAAAGAAAATTGGGATTTAATTACTCAAGACAAATGGGTGTTGGATATCATTCACCACGGTTACAGATTTTATTTCCATACAATGCCCCTTTCAAAGGCATGCCAGACGTTCCTCCTCCACAAAGAAAGGAGGCTCACAAGCAAGTTTCTCAGTTACTCCAGATGGGGCCATTCAGCCAGTCCCTGTATCAGAAAGGGGCCTAGGATTTTATTCTCGCCTGTTCCTAGTACCAAAGAAGGGGAACACGTGGAGACCAATTTTGGATTTATCTCTCCTCAACACTTTTCTGGACATTCCCAAGTTCAAGATGTTGACGTTACAACAGCTTTTACCTCTGCTGGGCAAAGATCACTGGATGGTAACTTTAGATCTCAAGGAAGCTTACCTTCATGTGCCTATAAGGCTAAGTTGCAGGAAGTATCTGCGGTTTCGAGCTGGAAATTCTCATTATCAGTTCTCTGCATTGCCCTTTGGCTTATCTACTGCCCAGAGTATTCACAAAGGTTCTGGCTCCAGTGATAGCTTACTTCAGGCTTCAAGGAATTCAAATCTATCCTTACTTGGACGACTGCCTGATTCTGGCTCAAGAAAAGGAAGACCTTCTACAGCATCTGGAATATGTTATAGCAGTGCTAAGATGCCTAGGGTATTCTGTGAACGAAATAAAGTCCAGTCTAGTACCCTCTCAAGACATGTGCTTTCTGGGTGTGAGACTGAATACAGCAGCCCAGATGGCCTTTTAACCCCGGACAAACAAAAGAGTCTGTCACTTTACTTCCATCAACTATCTCATCAGTCCGTGCTGACTGCAAGGACAGTCCTTCAAGCATTAGGGTTCATGGCATCTTGTATTCTGGTGCTTCCCAATGCCAAACTGCATATGAGGAAGCTACAATGGTATCTCAAAATGTATGGACACAGCACTGCCAGGATTTGGACACTGTCATTCAAATAATACCTTGCCTTCAAAAGAATTCTTGTGGTGGGCTCAGGAATGTCACCTAAACAAGGGACTCTCTGTGACCCGCCAGAGGCAAGTCAGATTTTAACGACAGATGCCTCGGACATTGCTTGGGGAGCTCATCTAAATGGAAAGTGGATACAAGACAAGTGGCCTGCCAGACTACAGCATCTACATATCAACATGAAGGAGATGTTAGCAGTCCAGTTTGCATTAATGGCTTTCAAGGAGTTACTTCTTCCAGGGCAGGTGTTGATTCTAGCAGACAACACAACTGTCATGTGGTACATCAACAAGCAAGGTGGAACACATTCTTATCCTCTATGCAGGCAAGCAATGATTTTATGGGAGACTGCGCTAAGCTTGCAACTAACTCTTCAGGCAAGGTTTCTGCCAGGAGCACAGAACTCCTTAGCAGATGTGTTAAGCAGACAAATCATGGATCCCCACGAGTGGAAACTGGATCTTCATGTATTTCAGAAATTGACAGTGTCATGGGGAACTCCAGACATAGATCTGTTCGCTTCTCCACTAAACCACCAGCTGCCAAAGTATTGCACAAAGGGGTTTCATCACACAGCTTGGAAAGTGGATGCTCTGTCTTTCAGTTGGAAAAACCTTCATGTGTATGCCTTTCCACCTCTGCCTCTTCTTCCAAAGGTACTATTAAAGGTCAGACAAGACAGGCCAAGGATGATTTTGATAGCTCCAGATTGGCCTCGGCAACACTGGTACCCACTACTACGGAGTCTGGTAAAGAAGCCTCCATGGCCTTTACCTCTGATTCCTCATCTGTTATCTCAGAAGGACGGTCATCTGCTCAATGTCAAGCTTCACTCTCTTCATCTAACAGCCTGGCATATTCTGTGTTGAAACACAGCAGGTCTCAACTTCCTCAACAAGTTTTAAATGTGATTATGGAAGCTAGAAGACCTAGTACAAGGAGAGTGTACGCAGAAAAATGGAAGAGATTTTTATTTTGGAGTACAGCAAAGAATTTGGAGATTTCTGAGCCTAATTTGAGTGTGGCTCTTCAATATCTTACTGAGTTATTGGACAAAGGTTTGTCCTTTTCTTCCATTAAGATTCATGCTGCAGCAATTTCAGCTCACTATGATTGTGACCCACCTTTGTTTTCGCATCCTTTGTTCAAGCAGTTTCTTAGAGGGGCAAAGAATATAAGACCCCCGTAGAGCTCCTACTCCTGCTTGGGATCTCAATTTTGTGTTGGAAAAACTTACTCTACAACCTTTTGAGCCTGCAGCTACTGCTGAATTGAAATACTTGTCATGGAAGACTGCTTTTCTGTTGGCTATTACTTCTGCAAGAAGGGTGTCTGAGTTGCAGGCCCTTATGGCAGTAGAGCCCTTTTTGATTTTCCATAAGGATAGGGTATCATTACGTACTAATCCTTCCTTTATGCCTAAGGTGGTTTCTAGTGTGGCTTTAAACCAAACTATTCATTTGCCTACGTTTTATGCAGACCCTCAAAATAAAGGGGAAAAGATTTTGCACACTTTAGATGTACACAGGCAATTGCGTTATTATTTAAGCAGGACTAAGGATTTTAGGCAGTCTCAGTAGTTGTTTGTTTCTTTTGCTTTGAGCTCACAGGGCAAGCCTGTGTCAAAACAAACTATTTCTAGGTGGATTGGCTTTTGCATTGCATTTTGTTATTCCCATCATGGCAAGGAGATTCCAGCTGGGATTAGGCCTCATTCCACTAGGGCTACTGCCACTTCAACAGCATTTCTAAGGGGTGGCAACTAAGGATATTTTGGAAGCAGCTACTTGGAGTTCAGTGCATACTTTCTCTAAGCATTATCACCTTCCTATCTACTCTAAGTCTAGGGCTGGTTTGCCACAGCTGTTTTGCAAGGCATGTTGTCAGCTCCTACTTCTTTATGATTTGCCAGCCTCCCTTACCTCTGCTTTGGGATTCTACCCAATAGTAAGGACTGCAGCAATGGAAAACGAAGAACATAGTACAGTTTTGTACCTACCATAAATGTAGATGTTCGAGGATTCCATTGCTGCAGTCCAATTTTCCCTCCCTCCTTCCCTCTGTGTTTAGGGGTGGTTGTGTAGGTGAGTTTACATGCTTATATTTTGTATATATTCTTGTATATATTGTACATGTTTTTGGTGCAGGTATTTTGGGCCTTGTCTTTTTAGGGTCTTCTGACATCTGGGGCAAGAAAAGACTGAGGATATGACGTCGGTCATGCGCATTAGTACCCTGACGTACTGACGTCAGTCTAATGCGCCCTGACCGACGTCAGCCTTATACTCTGGTATTCGGGCCGACTGGACGCGGACTATACCCAATAGTAAGGACTGCAGCAATGGAATCCTCGAACATCTACATTTATGGTAGGTACAAAACTGTACTTTTCTGAGATTCAGGCCCTCTGTATTCGTTCACCTTATATGGTGTTTCATAAGGATAGGGTTTAGCTCAGGACTAACCCTTCCTTTCTTCCCAAGGTTGTATCTCAAGCCAATATTAACCAATCTATTGATCTACCAGTTTTCTTTCCTAACTATTCTGACAGAGCTGAACAGAAGCTGCATTTTTTGGATGTTCATCGTCAGCTCAGGTACTACTTACATAGGACTAAACAACTTAGAAAATCAGACCAATTGTTTGTCTCCTATGCAGGAAGCAGGTTGGGTCTTCCAGTATCTAAAGTGACCTTATCTAGATGGTTGACTTCCACCATTTCCTATGTGTACTCTCTAAGGGGCAAACAACTATCTTCTAAGCCAAAAGCTCATTCGACCAGGAGTCTATCCACTTCTGTAGCCTTTCAGGATAGACTTCCCATTGACACTATTTGTGCAGCAGCTACTTGGGCCACGCCTCATACTTTTGTGTCTCATTACAAGTTGGATTTGGCCTCCAGAGATAGGGCCAGTTTTGGTTCCACTGTTCTCAAGAGTCTGTTCCATTGAGCCACCCGGGATACAGGTGCTAGGGACGGTCCCATCCAGCAGAATGAAGGCGAGATTGACAACTTAACATTTAGAAGTTATGTACCTACCATAACGCTCCATGTTAGTTGTCTTCATCTCGCTTCTTCTGCGTCCCCTCCTTCCCCTGGCCTGGACAGATCTTGGAGAGTTCCTATTAGATTGCTTCCTCTGGAGCATTGTTATGAGGACTTCTTTTAGGAACCATGGTTCCTAATTATATTAGGATAAGTCTTTAGCAGGGTTAGTTAGCTGCCAAACGAGATCTGAGGTAGTTCCGCCTTGCATCATGGGATATAGGGTTGCCTCGAGCTGGTAAAAGGAGTTCTCGAGCTAAAGCTAGTGCCGAGTCGGAGCCGAGGATCGGCTCCGAACCCATCCAGCAAGAAGAAGGCGAGATGAAGACAACTAACATGGAACGTTATGGTAGGTACATAACTTCTAATTATATTGTATGCAAGGTTAAAAACAGTCTAAATAGTTAACCACAGCTCTAAAACAATAAAATATATGTGCACAAAGTATATACATTGTATGCTGCCATCTAATGGTTGTAATGGGTAAATAAACTTAATACTCATAACTTAGCTGATCTGAGTTTCAATACTGGCTTAATGGACAAAAAGTCATTTAATCCCGGGGATTTATTACATTCCAAAACTATTTGCCAGTATAATTCCTTGTATTCTAATTTATCCTCCCATAAACCACCCCTCACGTCCTTGGGCACAGAATCCAAAACAAAAAAGGAAAATATTGCTTGAGGGCAAATAGTCTGATGTCTGTACAATGCATTGTTCATATTCTGCTTTTTGATTTCGTACAAGTGTTCGTAAATACGACATCTAAGTTTCCTTTCTGTTTTGCCCACATAAAAGGAAGTGCAGAAATTGCAAGTAGCCAAATACACTATTCCAAAGCTATTACAGTTGAAAGTACCCCTACTTGAAAGTGTTTTGTTCCTAGCTTCCAAGAAAATATCTTTCCTATTGTGTATCCTTGGACATTGTGAACAAAACCCACATTTGTATGTACCCACCCCACATGGACCTGCGTTTTTGACCTTGGGGCCACCATATTCAAAGATTTGCTTGAAAATGGTGTCTTTCCTGTAAATAAATTTCAAGGGGGTTTGATTGTTCAATGGTAAGTCTGTAAATTGAACAAATCTCCCCCATTCCCTTGAAATCAATTCTTTAATAGGTCCTGAGTCACCTGTATAATCAAGTATGTAGGCTCTATCGTGAAAGGTGGTATTTGGGTTTGTTAAAATGTCAATCTGGGCAGGTGCATTCTGTCCCAAAATAGGGGCAAATCTTTTATGTCTCTCCCTTACTACCTCTGCTACAACGTCTTCCAGTAAAGGTTTAGGATACCCTGTGTCGGCCAACATATTACACACATTGCTGCACTCCTTCAGGAATTCATGGTCATCAGAGGTCATTCTACAGACCCTTACGAGTTGTCCCTTCGCTAAATTTTTCTTTTGGAAGTATGGGTGAGCACTCTTATAATGAAGGTATGAGTTGGAAAAGGTTTTCTTACGATGTATACTAGAAGAAAAGAACCCTTGTTCATCCTTTCTAAGTGTAATATCTAAATATATCAATTGTTCCGCATTGACCTCAAAGGTAAATTCCAAAAAATTGGTCGTACCCTTCAAGTAATCCAGGAATTCAAGAAATCTTTCCTCAGTGTCTGTCCAAAAGATACATATGTCATCTAAACACCTCTTGTACATAGACCAGCATTTGGTAAATGGGCTGTCCAAAATAAATTGTTTTTCCCACCAGTTCAAAATAATGTTAGCGTATGTTGGGGCACATTTAGCACCCATAGCAACACCTTTATTCTGTCTGAAAAATTCGCCCTGAAAATACATAAAATTATTTTTCAAAACAATTTCCATGAATAAGAGACAATTAGTAAAATCTCCATGAGGCAATGTACCATTGTCAACAATGGCCTTTTCCAGCCATAAAAGTCCAATCTCATGTGGGATAGAACCAAATAAGTCCACTATGTCTAAAGTGACAAAAATGAGGTCCGGTGAGTAAAGATGTGGTTTTACACACCTCAAGAAATCCCAAGAATCTTTAAGGACTGCATCACCAGAATATGATAAGGTCTTGAGTTTGTCGTCCACGAATGCTGCCAAAGGTGTAGTAATGGAACCCTCCGCTGAAACAATTAACCTGAGCGGTGGATCCATGGGATTTTTGTGGACTTTAGGTATACCGAAAACTGTCGGTACCCGGGGTTGTTGATTGAACAAAAAATTGAATTGTTCCTTGCTAATGGAACCATCTAACAATAAATCCTGTAACATCAAATGAATTTTGCTTTTGGCTATGTTAACTTCATTAATTGATGCCTTAGAGTATTTGTTGGTCTCATGTAAGGAATCCCTCATCTTTGATTCATAAATAATATTGTCCATTAGTACCGTCCCCCCACCCTTGTCAGGATGCATCACCCTCAAATTGCCATCATTTTTTATAACATTCAACAATTTTTTCTCCACCCGAGTTAAATTGGAGTTAACATAGTGTGCTGCGATGGTATTCCTTATCTCTTTTTCCAACAGGTTGCCAAAATTCCTCAATTGAGGATGAAGGGGGGGATTAAAAACACTTTTCCTTTTAAGTACAGGGTTAGAAGGTGTAACTGTCTCTTGCCCATTGAACAGTAGGTGTAAGTTTTGTTTCCTTAGGAATAGTTTAAGGTCAATAATAGATCTAGGAATACTAGCTTTCCTATTTGGTACAAATTTGAACCCTTTGGAAAAGAGCTGAAAATGTTCTGGCTGTACCTCAATATTACTGTAATTAAAAATCTTATAGTTATGAAGCTCCAAAGTATTGTCCTCCCGGGTAATAATATGACTACCATTTATCTCTTGTTGTAACCCCTCTGGTTGTAATAATTCTGGTTCTGGTTGCGGATCCGATTGGATCGGCGGAGCGGGGGTCCCTGGTCTAAAGGGCACTCTTCATCTTGGAAGGGAGTATCTATAAAGTCACCTCTTTTTTCCTGATCAAAAGTGTATGATTGATGACACACTTGATCCCTGGTAGTCTTAGGATCTCGATACCTGGAAAAAGAACTGGGTTTTGGGTATGCTACTTGGTCCCTGTATTCTTTAAGATCTCTTGCTAACTTATCCCGTTTCCTGTCCATGTTAGTAAAACAATCAGAATCAATTTGTAAAAAAAATGTTGTAGTACTGTTGCTTTTCTTTTTCTACCTGAAATAAAAGATCATTAACTATCTGGTCATTAATAGTCTCCATTTCTTTCAAAATGCCTGCCATCACCTTCCCATTTTCTTTAATAATTGCTCTAATAACTTCAAAACCACATTTGTCAAATATCTTGATTAGTTCTAAGTGAAAATCAGACCCTTCCTCAACCTTATTAGGAAACTTAGAAAGCCTTAAGCCTTTAGGCACAACTTGCTTATTAAGGCATTCTTTAAGGTAGTTACAGTCACATTCCAATCTTTTGTATTTATCAAGAAAAAAGTATAAATCATCAAGGCTTTGCCTATAAGTTTTAATAGCATTGGTCTTATTGTTAGAAGTAACACCTTGTATGTCATAATTTTTCTTTAAAAAACCTTGAAAATCAAGGTTTAGTTGCTTATTGTTAAAGTCACCTTGGTTAAAAACTTCCGTAGAGCCTTCTGCTGGAACCGCAAATGATTTGCCATTACTGCCTGCTTGTGAGTTGTTGCTACGCAAAAGTCTTGGGAAATCTGCAATTGATTGACTCCCAGTGAGAACGGAACCGCTAGCTTCTTTAAGTGGACAAGTGTTGAGGCAGGAATCTCGCTGTCCTGTACCTCGAGATGGTATATCCTTTTGTGAAGCAGCCCTCCGTTCGGAGGACACACCAACCAGAGAGTGACACACTGGAGTGAGAAGCTCCACCAACTGTGAAAGCTGCCCGATAACCTTCCTCAGCTCACCTCTAGTGTCAAAACGAGGCTCCATATCAGTTGCTGCTTCCGTGGTGTCTGCCATCGCTTCCAAAGCAAAAAACCAAAAAAGAGAGATGAAGGCAATGAATTAAGACCAATAACCAAACAAAATTGCCTAAACACCACAAAGGAAGCTCGCAACTCAGCTGGATACCAGAATTTATTGAAATGCAACAAGGAAATAACGCTTGTAATCCAAGTACGTTTTCGATGAAAATCTTCATCAGAATCAGTACAAAAACACACAGTTAATGCTTGTTCTAGTTATATACCCTGTCTAATTGACATAATTAGTTAAGTACCAAACAGTAAAGTCAATTACTAACTAACAAGCAAGCTTATTTTAAAAAACACATACAAACAGTTCTAAAAATCAAAAAAGAATTAACTTTCAATTTATTGTTAATAAAATTTGTATGATAGGACATATTTGCATATATAAATATCATTATATTTTATGCAAGGTTAAAAACAGTCTAAATAGTTAACCACAGCTCTAAAACAATAAAATATATGTGCACAAAGTATATACATTGTATGCTGCCATCTACTGGTTGTAATGGGTAAATAAACTTAATACTCATAACTTAGCTGATCTGAGTTTCAGTACTGGCTTAATGGACAAAAAGTCATTAAATCCCGGGGATTTATTACATTCCAAAACTATTTGCCAGTATAATTCCTTGTATTCTAATTTATCCTCCCATAAACCACCCCTTATGTCCTTGGGCACAGAATCCAAAACAAAAAAGGAAAATATTGCTTGAGGGCAAATAGTCTGATGTCTGTACAATGCATTGTTCATATTCTGCTTTTTGATTTCGTACAAGTGTTCGTAAATACAACATCTAAGTTTCCTTTCTGTTTTGCCCACATAAAAGGAAGCGCAGAAATTGCAGGTAGCCAAATACACTATTCCAAAGCTATTACAGTTGAAAGTACCCCTACTTGAAAGTGTTTTGTTCCTAGCTTCCAAGAAAATATCTTTCCTATTGTGTATCCTTGGACATTGTGAACAAAACCCACATTTGTATGTACCCACCCCACGTGGACCTGTGACATGAGACCAACAAATACTCTAAGGCATCAATTAATGAAGTTAACATAGCCAAAAGCAAAATTCATTTGATGTTACAGGATATATTGTTAGATGGTTCCATTAGCAAGGAGCAATTCAATTTTTTGTTCAATCAACAACCCCGGGTACCGACAGTTTTCGGTATACCTAAAGTCCACAAAAATCCCATGGATCCACCGCTCAGATTAATTGTTTCAGCGGAGGGTTCCATTACTACACCTTTGGCAGCATTCGTGGACGACAAACTCAAGACCTTATCATATTCTGGTGATGCAGTCCTTAAAGATTCTTGGGATTTCTTGAGGTGTGTAAAACCACATCTTTACTCACCGGACCTCATTTTTGTCACTTTAGACATAGTGGACTTATTTGGTTCTATCCCACATGAGATTGGACTTTTATGGCTGGAACAGGCCATTGTTGACAATGGTACATTGTCTCATGGAGTTTTTACTAATTGTCTCTTATTCATGGAAATTATTTTGAAAAATAATTTTATGTATTTTCAGGGCGAATTTTTCAGACAGAATAAAGGTGTTGCTATGGGTGCTAAATGTGCCCCAACATACGCTAACATTATTTTGAATTGGTGGGAAAAACAATTTATTTTGGACAGCCCATTTACCAAATGCTGGTCTATGTACAAGAGGTTTTTAGATGACATATGTATCTTTTGGACAGACACTGAGGAAAGATTTCTTGAATTCTTGGATTACTTGAAGGGTACGACCAATTTTTTGGAATTTACCTTTGAGGTCAATGCGGAACAATTGATATATTTAGATATTACACTTAGAAAGGATGAACAAGGGTTCTTTTCTTCTAGTATACATCGTAAGAAAACCTTTTTCCAACTCATACCTTCATTATAAGAGTGCTCACCCATACTTCCAAAAGAAAAATTTAGTGAAGGGACAACTCGTAAGGGTCTGTAGAATGACCTCTGATGACCATGAATTCCTGAAGGAGTGCAGCAATGTGTGTAATATGTTGGCCGACAAAGGGTATCCTAAACATTTACTGGAAGATGTTGTAGCAGAGGTAGTAAGGGAGAGAGATAAAAGATTTGCCCCTATTTTAGGACAGAATGCACCTGCCCAGATTGACATTTTAACAAACCCAAATACCACCTTTCACGATAGAGCCTACATATTTGATTATACAGGTGACTCAGGACCTATTAAAGAATTGATTTCAAGGGAATGGGGGAGATTTGTTCAATTTACAGACTTACCATTGAACAATCAAACCCCCTTGAAATTTATTTACAGGAAAGACACCAATTTCAAGCAAATCTTTGAATATGGTGGTCCCAAGGTCAAAAACACAGGTCCACGTGGGGTGGGTACATACAAATGCTTCCTTTGTAGCATGGCTAATCAACTAATTTCACCAGTCACGTCTCTCAGTAAACCTGTGATGGATGTTATTTTGGAGGCTAGAAGGCCTAGTACTAGAAAATCTTATGCTGATTGGAAAAGATTCTGTGCCTGGAACCAAGCACAAGGAATAAACACAGCAATGCACAATATTCCTCAGATTCTGCAATATTTAACTGTGATGCTTCACAAGGGCCTATCTTTTTCTTCTATAAAAATCCATGCCTGTGCCATCTCGGCTCATTACAACACAGAGCCTCCTCTCTTTTCTCATCCACTGCTAAAGCAGTACCTCAAAGTGGTCAAAAATTTGAGACCTCCTAGGAGTGCACCAACTCCTGCATGAGACCTCAATTTTGTGCTGGAAAAACTCACCTTACCTCCTTTTGAACCAGCTGCTAATGCAGACATAAAATTTATTTCTTGGAAGACAGCCTTTCTCTTAGTGGTCACTTCAGCTAGAAGGATTTCAGAACTACAGGCTCTCATGGCAGTGGAGCCTTTCATTAACTTTTATCCGGACAGGGTGGCCATCAGGTCCAATCCATCCTTTGTGCCTAAGGGTGGTATCCTGTGTGGCTTTTAGACCATCTGACAACTTTTTTCCCAAATCCGCAGAACAAGGGGGAGCGCATTCTGCATTCATTGGATGTACACAGACAACTAAGATTCTATTTAAACAGGACAAAATCTCTAAGAAAGTCTGAGCAACTACAGGTGGCATTTGCTGCAGGGGCAGAGGGAAAGGCTATTTCAAAGCAGACTATTTCAAAATGGATAAGCCATTGCATTTGTTTCTGCTACATGCACCATGGTAAACCTGTCCCCAAGGGGATCAGATCCCATTCCACCAGGGCTGCATCTACTTATGCAGCTTTTCTCAGAGGGGTTCCTACCAGAGACATTCTAGAAGCTGCTACTTGGAGCTCAGTTCATACGTTCACCAAACATTACCATTTACCTCTCTTTTCTAAATCCAGGGCAGGCTTTGCCACTGCTGTCCTGCAGGGCCTTATAGCTGCTCTTAATGCTGTATAATTCCATCCTCCCAACCATAGCTTTGGGATTCTACCCAAATATAATGACTGCAATAGTGAAACATGAAGAACATAGTACAGTTGTGTACACTTACCATAAATGTGTAGATGTTCGAGTGTATTCACTGTTGCAGTCCAGGTTACACACCCGCCAGCCCCCTTTTTCTCTCTTATACCTCTTCTTTCCTATACTATGCTCAAGAGCCTTTTTTGGTGTATTTGCTTTTAGTTGGAGGGATATATCTTGTGTTATAAATTATATATATATATATATATATATATATATATATATATATATATATATATATAATATGTATATTTTTTTTGCTCCCCATTTGGGGGGCACCTGACATCTGGGGCAAGAAAAACTGATTAAAATGGCATCGGCTGTATGTTTTATACCCCTGACTACCTACCGTCATGGAAGAAGAGATAGCAACCGATGCAGGACCCAAGACTTTGTTATTCAGGCCGACTGAGGGCAACCTGCCAGCAGATTACCCAAATGTAATGACTGCAACAGTGAATACACTGGAACATCTGCATTTATGGTAAGTGTACACAACTGTACTTTTACCATCACTTGTCCGATCGCACCTTGTGCGAGTTATTGTTGGAAGAGACCAAATGAGCGAAAAAAACAAAAATGATTGACACAAATGTCGAACGTGGAAGTGGAGAATGTCCAATTCAACATATTTCAAACAGTCTCCACACTTCCACAAGTTGTACTACTCTGCAGCACATAGCAAAGAACATTTTTGCAGGGGGCAAGCCCTCCTGCGCCCCCCACACCCCCTACTACTTTTATATACAAACTCCAAGATCGCACTACAGTGAGAGAAAGGGTACATTTCCCAATCCCCACTATAATGCATTCACTATTGTGCATTTCAGCATTTTTCTTTTTTCATAATGTTGAATTGAGTGTTCGGACATAACTCTCAAGTCCAATTGCCGTTTTGATAGTAAACCCTAGGCTGGGAGTAACAGAAGATGCTTTAACCAGATGAACTTGCAAAAGTATCATAGGATGAAATGAAAGTCTGGCTGAGCACGAGCCTTCTCAAGAAGGGCTTTTTCAAAACAGAGTTAGATGATAGGGCATGCCGAGAAAATCTGAGATTTTCTGCTGTACCAGAGAAACTGGAAAGAACAGGCTTTCATTTTATAAAAGTGCAAATAAGCAACTGAGTTGGTGGTGGTGATCATTTTAATCACTCCTGCAGTATCCTCAACTCCATGGTTTATATCCTGCCATGGATGTAACATCCAGCTTCTAGAACTTCAGGGCACCTTCCACATGCTCAAAACATTTGGACATCTCAAGCTGAGCTGCTTAAAATCACAAGCTTGATTGCCAAATCCTTCACAGCTTTCCTGGTGTTGACGAGAGTGCCCCTCTGAGGGATTTTGAGGCTAGATGGTCTGCTTGTTTTGTTGCTTTGCTGGGCAGATATGTTCCCTTGGGGAAATAACCTTCCACAAAAAAAAAATCCTGTTTAAATACATCATCTTGCTGAGAAAGGTAATTTTTAATTTAGGAATTTGTGTTTTAACAGATTGTCTCAAAACTTAAACTGCAATTTTAAATGGAAACGTACTTTTTCTGTTGGTTTAAAAATTACAAAAAACACCTCATACCATACAACACAAACGATTAAAAAACATAGTTGCCGGAAAAGTCAGAGGATTTTAATAAGTAGTTTCATTCCTCATTAAGTGCAGAACTTCAGCAGACAAAACTCTAATCAAACAGCTGCTATATAATTAGTCACATATCACTTTCTTGTGGTCACCCAGAAAATTTCATATAATTCTGTGTACAATTAACATCTTTTGAAAGTGTTCCTATACGTAGGTTTAAAGTTCAGTCATTGTAAATTCGTATATTACATTTAGTAGTAATTTCCAGTATAATTCTCTTAGTTCCACTTGTGCTGCCCAGTTCCATCCCCTGTCAAAAGGAGAAACTTTGTCTAACTCAGAAAAGTAATTTTTTTTTTAATTCTGACATTCAAAAGAATACTTACTCAAGGCGTTGAAATTGTGCCTCCTAGGGATTGCATAAACATGTTGGTATATTATTTTTGAGGGCATTTTCAGTTGTGCCATTGTAAAACACTGAATAGGTCAAACATATTGGGTAAGATATCCCCTTTGTGTTGCAGTTGAACTTTCCAGTTGGTGTTATTACCTTAGGGTAGTTGTAAAATGTATTCCTTCAAAAATAAATCCATATTTTATTATAACTGTAACATTCCATTTCTTTATTAGCTAAACAGTCATTTTACCTGCTTATGTTGTCCTTTTTCAAACAACCTTTTTAACTTGTATGGGTATTTGTGAACCAAACATGGTGTGAATATCCTGGCGATCAGTAACATTTCTCCAGTTGTTTTCAAAAATTTTTCTAACATTCCTGGTGGCACTGTCGTGCTAGCGCTATAGTCATTTTTTTTCTCTTTATATCATTATTATGTTTGATGTTGTTTTGATGACCCATATTCAAAACTGAATGGTAATAAAAAGGTCTTCCAGAAATTTCTTTCTTAACCTCTTTCAACTCAGGGGGGGGTACCTAAATATTTTACTAACAATTTTATGCTCCTGTAAAAACACATTAGACTGTCACAATTAACATCAGATGATCATTTATCCCTTCAAGACATTTCTTTTCTACCATAGTGGATGATAACTGTTGTGTTGTAACAGAATTGGGATGAGTTTCCTTTCTGTGAATAGTAGATGAAAATGTTAGCATCCCTATCTTGTAAATCTCAACATCCAAAAAGCAGTGTTGATCTGCATTAACTTCTTTGAGGTTGCAGAACAAGAAAAACAACATAAATCTGGGAGAGAGAGTATATCAGTATTGGAACAAAGACATTTTGTCAAAAGGGTGCCTTTCCAGCAAGAGTCAAAAGGGCAGCCATAGGGTTTGGAAGTGGAATTAAATGAATCCCCTGTAAGCCAAGGTACTCTTGTATGACCTTAAGGAGTTTAAAACTATTCAGTTATAGTTATTTGGATGTGACCCCAATTAATGGTGATTTTTTTTTTTGTACAGGTTTTGTTTGTTCAACTAGATTTAATTTAGGTGGACATTTGACGGAGTTGTGTATATATGTAAACTTAGCTCTTCATTTTGCAGATTCATAAACAACTGAACTTTTTGATAGAAAATTAAGCAAGTCCAGTTAAGTTTAATCTAGCCTTGGCTACATTTTTGGCCACATTTGAAAAAGCTTGTGAAAGAGTCCTAAGGGTATTCGATTCCAAGGTAAAAAAAAAATTTTTTAGCCCACAACACTAACGAAAATTGATGAATGTTAACCAATAACCGAGGAATATGATGCCAGATAAGGGGGGATATGATTATGGATAGTTTCCTTTACTCAGAAAAAAAAGGTTTGATAATTTCATTCCTTGTAACTTATTGATCTGAAGTAGTTAACTTCATTATCAGCAACATGTGGGTATACGGATCCGTATCGGATCCGAGCCGGCAACTTTTTTTCTAGTATCTGCTCCAAGCTCCTCCCCTTACCCATAATGCCCTACCATCTCCTATCTTCCCTCAGATTTCGTTTGCCGCGCCAGTAGTGTGCATCGTGGTCTCCTTTGTTCTGAGCTCAGGGGTTATTAAGTGGTATTTTTTTCTGGTATCTAGGTGTGCTTGAGTAAATGTTTTCCCTTCCTCCCCTTGTGTAGTGTCTCGCTTGGTCGTCTGTGTTTATGTATAACAAAAAAAAAAAAAGTTTTGTAGAGAATACTAGTTAGGCCTATCCTTCCCCTACCTGTGTTTGTGCGTGGTTTTTTTGGACAGGTAGTGTTTGTATCTTTGAGTGCAGGACTATGGCTGATCAGCCGAAGCCTGTCTTTAAAAAATGTACAGAGTGTGGCCATAAGCTCTCCCCAGCCGTTGGTCACACTCTGTCTGTAATTTGCTTGGGAGTGGCACATTTGTCCACTCAGTATGCTATCTGTTCGGGTTTTAACCCGAGGGCCCTTGGGGATCAGAAGGCCAAGCTGGTTGCCAAAGGCCTTCTCCCTGCTGCCATGCTGGAATCTGCCTCGGTCTCTAGTGTCCCACCTCCCACCCAGACAGGGACTCAACCTCCCTCTTCTTCTGGTGATGGGTATTCTAAGGACAAATCTTCAGTCAGTGTGGCTGACAAAGAAAAAGAGAAAAAAAAAGATAAAGGCACAGAGGAAAGGGAGAAAGACAGACATCGTAAGAGATCCCCAGACAGGGAGCTCTTTCTCAGTCCCCCATCTAAGACCATGAGGCCTGTTTCTCCACGGCTCCGGTCTCCTCGTTTCTCACTGGAGCTGTTGGAACATTCGGACCCGAGGCCTTCCTCTCCATTGCGCAGACCAGCCAGATCTGAGTCGGTGGCCTCTTCGAGGTTGACTCGGAGCCTATCGGACATGGATATGGACAGGGTGATGTGGAGATTTATTCAGACCCAAATTCAGATGGGATCCTTGCCAGGCCCCTCTCCCTCTGGAGGGGGGACCTCCATGCCTCTTTTCCACCTCATCTGTCCTTCCCCGATCCGTGCTTCGGGGATCTTGGATCCGAGGTTTTTCGGAGCTGGTAGCTCAGTGCCAACGGTTCCTCCAACCTCGACTCCGGTTGTTACCTCGAGTTCCTCCGAGTGACTCTCGGAGCCGCGGACAGGGTGGCGGACCCGGGGGAATGGATTCTTCGGCTCCGACCCTTTCGGGTCCGATCTGTTCCCTCTGACCTCAGGTTACCCTGGCTTTGGTTCCGGGGAGGGCTTCTCCCTTGGCCTTCGAAGTGGTGGAGAGGGTTCTGTCCCAGGGATTGAGACCCCAGCCCATCCTCTCAGATACTACCCAGGCCTCCCTGGATTTGGTGACGACTCCCCCCTTCATCCTGTCTCAGGGACATCCCGTGCCAGAGGATGCCCAGGTTAATTTCACTGAGAAAACCCCTGTGGCTCACAGATCCCCTTCTGAAAGTCCCACTGAAGAGAGTCACCATAAGTGCAAGTGCAAAAGGAGGCACTTGGACTCCCCCGAGTCCCTCACTATGGACACTGACTTAGATGAAGGAGAAGGTTCCCCCCAGGTCACCTCCCGAAGACGTCTCCTTCGGAGAAATTATGGAGATCCTCCACCAGAGGGGAGGTTAGTCAGCCCCAAAACCTTCTGGGGATGAGTCAGTGTTCCTGGAGGGCTTTGGCATGGGCCCATCTACTTCCTGGGTGTCCCCACCAGCGGACCCCTTGGTGGACCTCATTACCACAAGGGCATGGAAGGAGCCTGACACCGTAGAGCCCATCCCCAAACTCCCTGACAAGGTTTTATCTCCCCCTTCAGACAGACAACCTTGGTCGAAAGGAGCCCCAGTTGATGCTATGTTGGTTGCAGTGACCACAAAGAAGGAACTAGCACAGGAGAGTTCCTCAGTCCACCCTCCAGACAAGGAGTCCAGGTCGGTGGATAGGTTTGGGAAGCGCGTCTCCTCCTGAGAGACTTTTCCATCCGTCCACTGAATTATTTGGCACATGTGATTCGGCTTCAGCGAGACCTTGCTTCGGATTTTGCTGAGTCGCCCCCAGAGTCTTTATCGCCGCAGGACAGGCAGTTGTTCTCGGCGAAAATGTCTACTCTGAAGTCAGTCTCAAACACATCAATGCGACTCCTTTCCCATGCCACAGAAGGAGCAGCTAGGGTGACTGGGACAGGCATAGCCATGAGGCGTCATGCCTGGCTCAGGTTGTCAGTTCGCGGATCCTTTCAAGGCATCATTTATCAATGCTCCCTACGACGGTTCTTCCCTTTTTGGGAAGACAGTACGTGACACACTTGTCCAGAGCGAAAAGGACGGGCGGAC